>NC_039243.1:600000-900000 GCF_003368295.1 Carassius auratus
TCAAATAATTTGTTAAAAAGCATATTAGTTGTAGCTATGGTACTGAAATTGTCATAGAGAATCTTGACATTTCCCCAGCATTGGTTTAAGGATGATGCTATATGCTTTAGGAAGGTTTGAGTATAAGATACACTTGCAGGCATCTAGAGGAGACAGTGACCCTCACATTAACAAACCACAAATCTTGCATTTCTCATTTATTCGTTATTTATACCAGCAGATGTCTTTGCACTCACCACCGCCTCTCTCTCTCTCTCTCTCTCTCTCACCTTGAAAAAAATCTTCTGATTTCAACACACACCTTTCATACAGTGTGACATCACCAGTCATCACCAGTTGCAGGCGGGCACCTTGTTTTCTGTATTAGATTTATCATTTGTCAGTATTTATTGAAAACTCATAACCACCCCTTCCTGCCTCCCAGGAGTCTTTGCAGCATTCAGTAGACACATGGTGCTCTGAATCACGTTGCATGATTTAGCGACAGTGTCCTTGAGCTGCGGAGTACATGACTGCAGTAACGGATGAAGACTCTCAAGACTGAAAAGCAATAAATGCAGACGTGTGAAAAAGTTGAATGGCGGCAATATTTTGAGGAATAAAGTAGATGTAAACAGGATGGACAGATCTGCACAGCAAGAAGTCCTGTTTAATATGAGACAAAGTCATTTTCGCCTTTAAGAATATTAGGGATGTACCAATATTAAAATTCTGGCTAATACTGATAAGACAATATTATTTTCATGATGGCAACTGATGAATGGTTAATATTAAAATCCAATACTAAAGGCAATCGTTTCAAATGCTACACAGGAATTCAGGCATCACAGTATTATAATTAATCGTATGTATGGATATTAATTTTAAGATCTGCTAAAAATGACGGACATTTTGCAGTGTTATTTGACAAAATTATTAGTGTTTTAAAATTATTGAATGTTAAAATTATGAGAAAGATAATAAGTGTAATGTAGAAATAAATGCAGAAATAGGAAAATTAGCAATTTTACACTTACTATTTCTACATTTACCATTTTATTCATTTTCTAAATAATTTCTAAATGGTGAATAATAATAACTTAATTTATTTTTTTATATTAAGGTGGAATATTTATTATATATATATATATATATATATATATATATATATATATATATATATATATATATATATATATATATATATATATATATTCGTAATTGTGCACAATAGGCTGCTTTTGCCTGCATGTTAATAATCATAAAAAACAACAACAACAACAAAAAAAATACATTCATGTCTAAACATTCATGTTTTATAAATATGCAATTTACTAGTTATTCCAAGCTCACAGTAGAATTTATTTATATTTTGTTAAAAAACAAACAAACATAAACATCTTGTTTACATAACTGTTTATACTGATCATGTCTTATAAACCACATTTCATAATAAAATCCATAACATTAAGTGCACATTGCATAATAACAACTCTCGTTGGGAATGGAAGTTATAAGGAGTGGGATATGGAAGTTATGACAAGTAAGATGTTAATGCTGTGTGACTGGTGGCTTCAATGACTGATCCGTACAGACTCAAAAGTAATTTGTTTGTGAATCTGACGACAATTACTGCTGGTTCATGTGTTTTGTTAGGGGTCAAGCACCAGAGGTGCAGCTACCCCTATATTGTACCTGTTAGTTTTAATCTTATTATTATTTTCCCCCAATAGGAGTCTATGGCACTATTAGTAGGAAAATTATGAAATTCATCACTTTTAGTGATGGTCATTAATAGTGAAATGACCAACTTTGGGGCCCTAGGACCAACTCTATAGTGACATCACCAGTTCAGAAATGAACTTTTTCAATGGTTATAGCGTTTGCTCTATTACTCTCCTCATGCTAATAACATTCAATAGCTGACATAAAGACTCCACCCATTACAGTATTGTAAAAAAAATAAAATACCATTTCGAAAAGTACAGACAGTATTGAGTTATTTTTTGGTGCTACTTCTTAAAAATTTGCCCAGTTGGCTCAGATGATCTTCAGACCGAGCTGCACAAAAATTAATAAATAGAATTTTGATATTCATCTTTGTTCACAAATTATGGTGTTGACCCAAACTTGGTTCAGAAGCTGTATCTTTGGTCAAATTTTTGATTGATGTTTGGCAATGCCAAATCCAAGGACACCAATTTTGACAGAATTTAGAAATTTGCAGAAAATCGCAATATCTTTTGAACAATTTGACATATCAGCACAAAAATTGTTATCATCAACATCATGTATTGAAGGTACCTGATAAGTTATAGTGTTCCAAAGATGTAAGGATTTTGGCAAAAAAAAAAAAAAAATGCTTATAACTTTTGAAAACATTGTCCAATGCTCATTTATGCCGAGTCTGATGAAATTTCATTTTTAATTTCGCAACATTTTGTTTGTCCCTCATTTTAAAGTATGGAAACTTTTTTTCTCTTCTCCTACAAATTTTGTTAAAAATCGTATCAGATGATCTTTGGACCGAGCCACATAAAAAAAGACTGAAAAGATATTTCTCAACGCTCCCAAGAAATACATCTCCAAATGTGACCGTGCCTGTGTTTGTTGACTAATACTAGTTAGCTTAACTTGGTAATTTGTTAACATGCTAATCAGCTGTCATTCTTTTATGTAATGTGACTTAAGCAATCAGATTACCTGTTACATATGTTAGTACAATAATATAGTTTAACATGCTAATCAGGTCAACGTGCTACGTAATGCTTGTAATCATTCTCACAGTGAAAGCTCTACTCAGCAGCCTGATGAGTGTGCACTGACTGAGTGCAACGCTCTGCTGAGCCACAGGCCCCAAACCCTCCAGGTTAAAGGTTTGAACAACAAACAAACAAAATCTTAAGAGTGTTTTGTGCTTTTGAGATGCACATTGTAGAGCTTTTGACTGATGGTGTACGCTGACTGGCCAGCTATTCAGTGCATTGTGATTGGCTGAATTCCTCATGCATTTTATGGAAATTCTACGCCCTTTACCATACTATGATGCCATTATGAAATAAATACAAATTAATAAAGCCTATTATAAACAAGGCATTTGTTGCATCCAGTGGGGACATAATTACTGATTATAATAACTTATACTGTCATTTTACATGTTGTGTATCGTGCTGTGTAAACATAAAACCATGTCTGCATTTGTGATCGGAGAAACAACAAACAACAAGCCCTACTCTACACTGCTCAAAACTCACATTTTGAATCATGAGTGGCTTGTCCTTTCCATTCACTGAAAGACTTGAGGCAAGATGAGAATCTCAATTATAATAATAATAAAAAAAGCTTCTAACCTTCCCTATAAGTCATGCAGAGTTAATCTTCCTCCATAGTGGGTAGCTGAAGACATAATGACTATTCAGGAAAATTTCTCAGGTTTCCCTGATTTCTTCAGCACATCCAGCAACAGGATTGTCAACAGGAAATGGCCTAGGTAGTTTAGCCCAAAGTGCAGCTCAAATCCATCCTCTGTCCCCCTCTCCGGAATAAGCATTTCACCAGCTGCAGACAGGAACATCATAGGTGATATATTTTAAACAGACAGAATATACACCTTGAAAATGATCACGAGTCCCTTCTTAGTCACTCTTTCCTCCGGTTTGAAAAGCGATAAACTTCAGTTGCTTTGAGAACACTGTACTGCATGCAGCTCTCTGAATACTGTGGATTAGGTATTGCTGGTTTATTGATTTGCATTTTTTTAACAGCTTTTAGTGCACACAGAAGGATTTCAGAGATGTCTTCATATGAAGCTGAACTAGTGAATAACCACTTCCTCCACTAATGGTCTTAATGTGTCTATTTCTTGTTAATTCATGTTCGTGCTGAGAAGAAATAATAGTTTTGATGAAAAGATGTTAAGAACGTCATATTCACACATAAAAATATCTTTCCACAGAAATGCATGTCTTTAAAAAGAGCGCCACAAGATAATTAAAGTTGGTGGATCCCAATATTAAATGGATGTAATCTGGTTTAAAGCCCTGACCGAGACCGGAATAAGCTTCTGCTCTTGAAAACATGTTTCATCATTTTGCTCTTAACAGAATTACAGTTCAGTTTGCAGGAGAAAACAGTAATCAGGATTATAAAAATGTTATCAGCATATTAAATGAACATGAAACAAAGGTTTTTATTATTATTTTATTATTATTATTATTATTATTATTAATTATTATTAAACTTATGCTGTAAAGTATGGGCTGGGCGATACACTAAAACATTTTATTATGAGATTTCGTCCCATATCATACATTACTGATATCACAATATTAATTTACCATTAATGGAAAAGGACATGCAATCCAATGTTTGGTAGGCCAAGAATGAATGCAAATATACATTGTTTGTTCAAATTCCATAGAGTAAGATACCTCTCAATTTGGGGCCCTATGAAACCCATTTTATGCTCTCCACTGAATTTTTTTATTTTTATTTTTATTTTTTGGAGTCTGTTCTATAATTTAATACAAATGTATCATCAAAAATGGTGTCTAATGAAATAACTTGATAACTTTAACAATTGATTCAATCTTCTAAAAATGTACTCAAATTAAAATATAAAAATTTAATTACCACAAAACAGTTTGTTTTTATTTACCACAAAACAACGATCATGTGCGTTCTGCACCTGTGTGCAAGGAATTAACAGGTATATCAGCAGGTATCATTCACGAGTTCACATCTACGTATATTAATACCGTAAGTTTATGCGTATTTGTCGTGCTGTCCGGGTGGAGGGCTCCGAGCTCGGGATGTGGCCCGAACCCAGAGTACTCCCCCCGGTTGTGGTAAGAGTAGAAGGATCTATAAGTGAGGAGAAATGGGGTGGAGGAGGGATGCTGAAAACTGTCAATGAACAGAGGTAGGTTCTGCAGTTATTTATACCTTGTCATGGGTTGATTACTGATTGGTCTCCACTTGTGTTAATCAGGTTAATGAACTGCGACTGTTCCTCCCGAACTTTGTTATAAAACAGCATATAGTATACATTCATCATTCAAAAGGAAAAAACGAAACAAAGATATTCAAGATACGCATATTTGCGAAATGTAAACAAATTAGAACTTGCTTACAATTTTGAATATCAGTTATGTTGATAACTTTCTTCATTTTAAGTAGCTCATGTTTTTAGGAAAATGTTTGCGTATTGGATTGCTTGAGTAAGATAAATGTAACTTTAAATCAGTCTATGCCGTCTTGACTTGCTAGCTTTTTTTCATCACTTTTGCTTTAATTCTCATGCACTACCCATTCACTGAACTGAGCATCCAATAGACCCTTTTCACAATGATGTCAGCTAACTTCTGCTTTTCTACAAAACAGTGTATCTGTAATTCCGTTATACATTTACAATGGAGACTTCTTGGGAAAATGCAGGTACAACTTGAAATATAAAGGCATACGTTAATATTTAAGACTAATAATGTTAATGTACTGTACTTACAGTCGGGTTCTTTTGCAAACATTTTTTTTCTGCTTTAGATGGTTTGAAGGCTAGCTTGCAGCAACTGTAGAAATGTTATAGACTTTAGACTAGGCTTTCAGATTCAGATGATAATGATAACTTATCAACACAAAATATACTATATATATATATATATATATATATATATATATATATATATATATATATATATATATATATATATATATTAGTATATTTTGTGTTGATACGTTATCATTTTTGATCATTATGCTGTCTTATTATACTCACGCTGTGATCAGCGGCAGCTGGATGCAATAATTGCATGCCAATGTGCATTGGCTCATTTAGATTAAACTCGAAGTAGATTGGTCTATTGAAGCGTTATCGCACTTTCGTCGGTTCTCGACATGACATTGAGAGTGACCGACTGAAAGAGAACCCAAAATTATCCAGTTTAAGAATAAAATGTCTTTATATTGAAACAATGCTAGAAGGACCTCCGTCGAGCCATATGTGCTACAGAACCTCTAAAATTAATTTAATTCCCCAGTTTAATTTGACTTTACATACTCTCTTTTTCTTTGTGAATTATTATTAATTGATGCAATGTGATTGTAAAACAGCTGATGTGTGTTTTATAGGACATTCGCAAGTTTTTTTTAACACTAAAAGAGTAAAAGTTAACAGTAAAAGCTTTTTATGTAAACTGTATATATGAATTATATACTGTGTTATGTTTATCAAAATATAGTGGAAAAACAAACCCTATTTTATTGAAATTTAAATAGTACAAACTTTTTCAATAAAATCTGGTCTGTTTTTTTCCACTTGGCAACACAAACGCAAATGTAAAAGTTCAAATCACACTGATGTGACTATAAACTGCACGGATGAACCAATAAGTCACAACACTGTAATCGCACATGTCAAAGTTGAGGAATAAAACAGATGAATCATTGTAATTTAGGAATTACAAATGATTATTTGGATTTAGGATTAACCAATCTTGGTTGGAAGACCGAAGGGATCTATTGGGTTGATAATCAGTCAGTAACTCGCATAGATAGGTAGGGGCCAAACCATTTCGAGATTTATTAACAAGGAGCAAGTTGTTTTAATCTACTATAAAATTAAACAGACAACCAGTGTAGTGAGCGTAAAATAGGAGTAATATGCTCCCTCTTTTTAACCCCACTCAAGAGTTGAACCACAGCATTTTTAACAAACTGTAGATGGGATAAATGTGTCTGGCTAATCCCAAAATAAAGTGAGTTACAATAATCCAGGATAGATAAAATAAAGGTGTAAATTACTTTTTCAAAATCTTTAAAAGAAATAAAAGGCTTTGCTTTAGAAAGCAAACAAAGATGGAATAAGCAAGTTTTGACAAGGGAATTAATTTGACGGTCAAACTTCGTCAAAAATTAAACCCAGGTTATTTTACCCATGATTTCATACGCAATAACATCCCACCCAAATCCAATTTCGAGTAGTATGAAAATTCAGACAGGCTGAAAACAACAATTTCATTTTTCTTTTCATTAAAAATGTAAAAAATGTAATGAAAGCTAAGCCTTCACCTCCACCAAATAAGCCATAAGAGATTAACAACCCACAGAATTTCCATAATGTTAGTTTTGTGGAAACTCTAATGTGTTACGTGTCATGTTAGATTACATGTGTTAGTATCTGTTGTTTCCTTTTTTCTCTTCACTTGTTGTTTTATGTGTTGAAATTATGTGTAGTAGCGCCCTCTTCTGTATAATAATGAAAACATGGATTCTAGGAGTATAGCTCAAATATATTTAGACTTTTTGTAATTGTTTAAGTCAAGTATACTTGAATGTAATTTTAAATATATTTCTGAGGAGTACATATTCAGCCCATTTCTGGGAATTACATAAAAATTTAACTAAAAGCATACCTTTCCTATATTTAGTTTAAAAGAAGTATACTAATAGCACATTTCAATAAACTTCTTTTTTGTAAGGGCCAACACACTAGTCTATTTGATCATTGAGAACAGCATGGTCAGCTGTTTCGAAAGTGGCCGTTAAATCTAAGAGCACAAGAACTTCATAATCCCCTGAATAACAGGATTTTGAAATATCATTAAGAACCTTCAAAAGTGGAGTCTCTGTGGAATGGCATTTGCAAAAGCCTGACTGAAATGTTTCATGCATTGAATTATCAGCTACATAACTTTGTAACTGGGAAAACAGATCAGATCACTAGGTCCCGTCCTCACAGACAACAACAGACAAACAACACAAACAAAAACAAAAAGTGCATAGGAATCGATTATAGATAGATAGATTATTTAACAACAAGTATCTGATTCCTGACATTTAAGGTGCAATGTGTAATATTTACAACAATCTTTTTACAGAAATGCAATGTAATATACATAACTATGTTTTCAGAGGTGTACAAAGACCTTTCTTGATGAACAGTTATGGTTTTATTACCTTAGACTGAGCAATTTATATCTACATACACCACTGGTCCTCTTACATGGAAGTCACCACCATGTTTCTACAGTAGCCCTAAATGGACAAACTGCTCTACAGTGTAAATTCCCCTTCGAGGGAACATCGAACTACGTCGAACGACACTTTGGGGGAAGCCCCTCAGCGTAGTGCCTCTGAAGCATGAATGAAACTAAGCCTAAGCATGCTGATACATCTACGTTAGTGGGCAGGGTTTATACGGCTGTGGGTCGGGATAATATAATGGCAGTACTGCAAGTGTACCAGGCCGACCTTCTAAATTATATTGATGAGGATCCAACTCCGGAAGTTGAGGAAGGTTCGCCTTCTGGCCTGTTTGGCGACTAGGTAAGTATAATGTCATCATCGACAGGTTTCAGGAGGCTCAGAATAATCTGCAGCCTTCAGACAATACCTCCCTTGCTGTTCAAAGCCTAAGAAGCCTGCCCCAAGCGGGCAGCCGCAGCCATCTGCCAGCTACTCCGCCTACAGATAGGCACAAAAAGAGAGTCTTCGGCATGCAGTATTGCCAGTATATGCATGGACAAATCTCATGAATATTTCTCCTTGGGCTCTGCGCACCATTCAAAAGGGGTACAGACTACAGTTCAGTTCCCGCCCACCAAAGTTCAACGGGGTGGTCTGGACTGTAGTCAACCCAGAGCATAGTGGGGTATTGGAACAAGAAGAACGTATTCCTCCTCCAGACAGGGAGTACAGGTTCTACAGCTGCTACTTCTTAGTTCCCAAGAAGGATGGGGGGTTGCGGTTCAATAATAGATCTCAGGCACTTGAATCGGTCTCTAAGGAGATTCAGGTTCAAGAAGCTCACTATTCCCATCATCGTGAACCAAAATTCAAAATTCAAGGATTGGTTTGTCATGATAGATCTGAAGGACACATACTTCCACATTTCCATCCTTCCATCTCACAGGAAGTTCCTGAGGTTTGCCTTCGGGGGCGAGGCGTACCAATACCAGGTTCTTCCGTTTAACCTAGTTCTCTTCCCTCGCACATTTACAAAATGTATGGATACAGCTCTAGCCCAGCTGAGGCTTCAGGGTCTCAGGGTTCTCAATTATATAGACGACTGGCTGATTCTAGCCCAGTCACAAGAGCTGGCAGTTCGGCATCAAGATGTTGTCCTTGCCCACATCCAGAGCCTGGGGTTGAGACTCAACACAAAAAAGAGCATGTTGGCACCAGCCCAGAGAACCACGTTCCTGGGAGTGGTGTGGGATTCGGTCACGATGCGGGCACAATTGTCTCCTGCACAGATCGAATCCATCCTGGCGAAGGTGACCAGGATAAAGCTAGGCCAGGCCATCACTGTAAAACATTTCCAAAGAGTGTTAGGTCTCATGGCAGCAGCATCCAATATCATTCCATTCGGTCTCCTGCACATGAGGCCCTTGCAGTGGTGGTTGAAAACCAAGAGGTTCTCCACGAGGGGAAACCCATTTCGCATGATCAGGGTTACGCGCAGATGCCTTCGTTCCCTATTTACAGGTCCTTCTCAAAAAATTTGCATATTGTGATAAAGTTCATTATTTTCCATAATGTAATGATAAAAATTAAACTTTCATATATTTTAGATTCATTGCACACCAACTGAAATATTTCAGGTCTTTTATTGTTTTAATACTGATGATTTTGGCATACAGCTCATGAAAACCCAAAATGCCTGTCTCAAAAAAATTAGCATATTTCATCCGACCAATAAAAGAAAAGTGCTTTTAATACAAAAAAAGTCAACCTTCAAATAATTATGTTCAGTTATGCACTCAATACTTGGTCGGGAATCCTTTTGCAGAAATTACTGCTTCAATGCGGTGTGGCATGGAGGAAATCAGCCTGTGGCACTGCTGAGGTGGTATGGAGGCCCAGGATGCTTCGATAACGGCCTTAAAGTGGGGGTGAAATGCTATTTCATGCATACTGAGTTTTTTACACTGTTAAATAGTTGGATTCCCATGCTAAACATGGACAAAGTTTCAAAAATTAAGTTGTACGTTTGTTCCAAAAACACTCCTTCCGGTTTGTCAAAAGTTATTTGAAAGTTTTTTTTTCGAGTATGGGTTTGTGTGACGTTAGATGGAGCAGAATTTCCTAATATGGGTCCTAAGGGCACTTCTGCCGGAAGAACACGCGCTCCCGTAGAGCAGAGCACTGAGAGCAGAGACATTCACTGATCAGAGCGAGAGCGAAATGCCACAAAAGCACGCATTAAGGGACCAGTGGATGGAGTTTATTTTTACAGAGCATCAACGGAGCTGTGCAAGTGTTTATGTTTGTTCCCTGCATTTCGAAGATGCTTGTTTTACAAACAAGGCCCAGTTTGACACCGGATTTGCATATCGTTTGCATATCGTTTATTTCTTAAGGATAATGCAGTCACAACGAAAAAGGGTCACGATTGTGTGTTGGAACCGCAGGCTGTGAGTAAAACTGCTTCAAATATCTCGGTGTTGTTAACTTAGCTATCGGCGCATAAGCACATCAAGTAAACAACATGCGATGTTGGCATAAAACTGCACTTTCCGAATGTACACCTTAAAAAAAAAAAAAAAAAAAAAAGATGACATAAAGTGGAACTTAGTCATTTTCCAAAACCGTGCAAATATATACAGTTTCAATACATACCACATAGAGACGTCCTGCTGTATTCGTTGATGCTGCTGCTCTTGTTAAATTTCAGCCTCTGGATCTGATTCTGGATCATAAATATACACTGAATCTGACTGTTAGCCATGGTTTGTTTTGGATGATGGTTTTTTCCTCACGGTAATGTCACAGTTTCCAGACGCTCTCAACGCAAAAGCCTACTTGCGCTCGTGATTCTTTAGCTCCGCCAACACGTCACGCCTCCAGCCACTTGTGTTTTTCCGGGAAAAAACGGTACAGACTATCTTTCTCTTATAAATATAATAAAACTAAAGACTTTTTGGAGTTATGAAGGATACTCTATAGGTACTCAAGATTAACAGGATATTGAGTGAAAACAAGCATTTCACCCCCCCTTTAAGCTCATCCAGAGTGTTGGGTCTTGCGTCTCTCAACTTTCTCTTCACAATATCCCACAGATTCTCTATGGGGTTCAGGTCAGGAGAGTTGGCAGGCCAATTGAGTACAGTAATACCATGGTCAGTAAACCATTTACCGGTGGTTTTGGCACTGTGAGCAGGTGCCAGGTCGTGCTGAAAAACTAAATCTTCATCTACTAAAGCTTTTCAGCAGATTGAAGCATGAAGTGCTCCAAAATCTCCTGATAACTAGCTGCATTGACCCTGCCCTTGATAAAACACAGTGGACCAACACCAGCAGCTGACATGGCACCCCAGACCATCACTGACTGTGGGAACTTGACACTGGACTTCAGGTATTTTGGCATTTCCTTCTGCCCAGTCTTCCTCCAGACTCTGGCACCTTGATTCCCGAATGACATGCAAAATTTGTCCAAAAGTCCAGTGCTGCTTTTCAGTAGCCCAGGTCAGGCGCTTCTGCCACTGTTTCTGGTTCAAAAGTGGCTTGACCTGGGGAATGTAGCACCTGTAGCCCATTCCCTGCACACGCCTGTGCACGGTGGCTCTGGATGTTTCTACTCCAGACTCAGTCCACTGCTTCCGCAGGTCCCCCAAGGTCTGGAATCGGTCCTTCTCCACAGTCTTCCTCAGGGTCCGGACACCTCTTCTCGTTGTGCAGGGTTTTTTGCCACACTTTTTCCTTCCCACAGACTTCCCACTGAGGTGACTTGATACAGCACTCTGTGAACAGCCTATTCGTTCAGAAATTTCTTTCTGTGTCTTACCCTCTCGCTTGAGGGTGTCAATGATGGCCTTCTGGACAGCAGTCTTACCCATGATTGCGGTTTTGAGTAATGAACCAGGCTGGGAGTTTTTAAAAGCCTCAGGAATCTTTTGCAGGTGTTTAGAGTTAATTAGTTGATTCAGATGATTAGGTTAATAGCTTGTTTAGAGAACCTTTTCATGATATGCAATTTTTTTTGAGATAGGAATTTTGGGTTTTCATGAGCTGTATGCCAAAATCGTCCGTATTAAAACAATAAAAGACCTGAAATATTTCAGTTGGTGTGCAATGAATCTAAAATATATGAAAGTTTAATTTTTATCATTACATTATGGAAAATAATGAACTTTATCACAATATGCAAATTTTTTGAGAAGGACCTGTATTTGGAAGAAAGCTTGGTTTTTTCCCAAGGTCCCGTGCTGGGAGCGTCTTGTCTTCTGAGCTCTGAGGAGCTTCCTGCCAGATCTCAAGGGTCATTACGTCCTTCTGAGGACGGACAATGTGTCGGTGGTGGGCTATATAAACAATGAAGGGGGTCTGAGGTCTCGCCCTCTATGCAGACTGGCGCATCAGATCCTCTTTTGGTCCCAGGGGAAACTGTTGTCTCTCAGAGCAACATACATCCCAGGGAATCAGAATCAGGGAGCAGACATCCTTTTGAGGAAGGGGCTGAGGCCCGGGGACTGAACACTCCATCCCGAGGTGGTGGAGTCAATATGTCAGAAGTTCGGCCCAGTGGAAGTGGATCTATTCGCGTCTCGAGAGACAACTAACTGTCCACTGTGGTTTTCCCTCACACATCACACGTCGGCTTTCCACGCCCTACTGGGGTTGGATGCCATGGTACAGATGTGGCCGATGCTGCATCTGTATGCTTTTCCCCCGATCGCTCTGCTCCCAAGAGTTCTAGAGAGGGTTCATTGCAATGGCATCAGTCTATTATTGGTAGCCCCATTGTGGCTGGCCCGAGTATGGCATAATATTACTCCTGGACGACCCTCCATGGGAGCTTCACCTCAGGAGGCACCTGCTGACACAGGCAGAGGGCTCAATACTTCACCCTCGGCCCGAACTATGGAAACTGTGGGTCTGGTCCTTGAGGGGGACCGGCCTGTCAGCAGGAGTAGAGAAGACCATAATCATGCTCTAGAGCTCCATCTTCGAGGAAATTGTACGGCCTAAAATGGAATGTTTTCACCATTTGGTGCAGAGAGCGTGAGGTGGACCCAGTTAACTGCCCAGTGGCTTCAGTGCTGGAGTTCCTCAAAGATGGCTTCTCAGTTGGTCTTACCCCGTCCACTCTCAAGGTGTACGTGGCTGCCATTTCGGCTTTCCACGCTCCTCTGAGTTAGATCCCAAAGCCGCCGCCAGGCGCCGCCATTTGCACCATTTAGAATTTCAGCCGCCGCCAGCCAATAACTTCCTAAGACAAATTGAGCCGCCATCTGATAAAGTTTGACTGAGCTGGCTAGAATTATTTGCATCAAATAATAATTCTATCACATAGAGCCATATACACACAAAATATATAAACAATACATGTCTTGTGCTCATTGCTATGATACACAGACTCACAGTGAATTGACAACCAATTAAAATTGCTCGTTTTCCGTAAAGAAGAAGCGATGCAGGTGAAATGGCGGAAAGAAGCAAGCAAGGTAATTTGGATCTCACTTCTCACATACTTTCCTAATTCCTACTTACTTTTTTTAACTTTTGTTAAATCTTCAGGGCACGGTTGCACAAACACCTGAATCAAAGATTGATGTTATGAACCAAATATTCTGGAATGGAGAGATGTATAGCACTGAACGTGATATTACTGCAGTAAAAAACCACCGTTTCCACATTGCTAATTCACGATGCATTTTTTTGGTCAATTTAGAGATTTTTGGATATTTGTCTTCAATAACATTAATGTCTTCTTTCAGACTTTTGGTGAAAAAAAGTCAGAAATACACATTTAGGACTTTATTACTACACTTCGTCTGTTTGCATCTGTAGATTTCTCATAAATTCAACAAAAGTTTGCGTTCTTAACATTCTTCTCCGTGATCTCTGCCGTCACCCTCTCATCTTCTGTACAATCCTGTTGGATCCAAATATGGTAATTTCCTTTTTTTCAGCAAACAATCGTGAAAGTAAAAAGACTGAATGCGCGATCTCATTGGCTGATGATAAATCTTTAAAGCCGTTTTCTCAAAATGACCTTTCTCTCTGAAAGCTCCACTTCAGTAGTACCTAGTTATATTATGAAGACATTTACAGAGGGATTTGTAAATATATTATTCCTAGCCTGATATATATATAAAATTTTATTCCAAAAAGCATGGCGAAAATCATTTTTTAAGGCTATTGACACAGTATATTCTGATTTACAGGACAACAAAAGTAGATATCCATAAATCTCTCTGTAATTTTTCCCCATCTAATATGTGAACACAATGAAAAAATATATGTAACCTGGCTTTATCCAATATTCAGATTTCGTTTTTTTTTTATATATATGCAAATTAGCAGATATTTAATTAGATATTGCCTAATTTGCATTGTGAAATGTATTGTAGGCTATTTGAAAATGTTTAGTAGCATACACACTACAAAATAAATATGTGCATACGTTGTGAAAGTAAAATCTGGTGTTTTCTTTATTACATTGTATTGCATTTTGTAAAAATATAGTGTAAGCCATGCATTGCTTGGAAAGATTGAGATCTAGTTAATCAATATAACATAGACATCTGTAGACATGAAGTGGCAGCTTCAGCCATTTGGAGCTATGAAAAGTTTGGCGGCTGCAGCAGCCATTTAGGTTTTGGCTGAGCTGGCTAGCCAGCCAATGACTTCATCAGCCAGCCATTATTCTCAAAACAAATGGCTTCGGGCTGTCCTCTGAGTGATGGGCCTCTGGGGAGACAGCAATTGGTCGTACATTTCCTCCGTGGGCTTGGAGGATGAGACCTGTGGCTCGTACCAAGGTTCCCACTTGGGACCTGGCGGTGGTTCTCGGAGGGTTATTTGAGGCCCCCTTTGAACCGCTGGAGTCGGCTGAGGCCAAGAACATTTCCCTTTTGCCTGGAGTTTGCTCCAAGCGACATCAAAGCCATCCTACTTCCTAGGTCAGGCTATTTGCCCTAGGTGCCGTCTAATGTGGCACGGCCTACGGTTCTGCAGGCTTTTTTTTTCAGAATCAGAATCAGAAAGAGCTTTATTGCCAAGTATGCTTACGCATACAAGGAATTTGTTTTAGTGACATAAGCTTCCAGTACACAGAGACAACAACACACAGAAAAATAAAAAAAATAAAAAATAAAAAAGAGATTTACAAATTGACAAATAAATAAGTGTATAAACAATTGTGCTATACATGATAATGGAATAGGATTGAGTGAGATGCAGGAATGTTCTAGGATGGAGGGTTAACAAATAAATATAAGGATATTGCACGTTTATAAGCATAAGTAGGGAACATTTAACTGTTCATGAGGTAGATTGCCTGGAGGAAGAAACTGTTCTTGTGCCTTGCTGTTCTGGTGTTTGCGGCTCTGAGGCGCCGGCCAGATGGCAAAAGTTCAAAGATGGGGTGACTTGGATGTGAGGGATCCAGAGTGATTTTCTGAGCCCTTTTCCTCACTCTGGATGTATACAGTTCTTGAAGGGTGGGCAGGGGAGCACCAATAATCCTTTCAGCAGTCTGAACAGTTCTCTTTAGTCTTCTGATGTCTGATTTTGTTGCTGAACCAAACCAGACAGTTATTGAAGTACAAAGAACAGACTCAATGACGGCCGAGTAGAACTGTTTTAGCAGCTCCTGTGGCAGGTTAAACTTCCTCAGCTGGCGAAGGCAATACAACCTTTGCTGGGCCTTTTTAACAATGGAGTCAATGTGATTGTCCCACTTCAGGTCCTGAGAGATGATGGTTCCCAGGAATCTGAATGACTCCAGTGGGCACCAGTGTTGGTGGAGCAGCTGTTTGATGTGAATTTCCCCAGTCTCACTAACTGTTGCCTATCTGTCAGAAAACTGGTGATCCACTGACAGATAGAGCTAGGAACAGAGAGCTGGGTCAGTTTGGTCTGAAGGGCTGTTGGGATGATGGTGTTGAATGCCGAACTAAAGTCCACAAAAAGGATCCTCACATAAGTCCCTGTTTTGTCCAGATGTTGCAGGATGAAGTGCAATCCCATGTTGATTGCATCATCCACGGACCTGTTTGCTCGGTAAGCAAACTGGAGGGGGTCCAGTAAGGGTCCAGTGATGTCCTTCAGATAAGCCAGAACCAGTTTTTCAAACGACTTCATGACGACAGACGTTAGAGCCATAGGTCTGTAGTCGTTAAGTTCTGCTATCTTGGGTTTCTTTGGGATGGGGATGATGGTGGAGCGTTTGAAGCAGGAAGGCACTTCACACAACTCCAGGGATCTGTTGAAGATCTGTGAAGATCTGTTTCATCCTCTACCTCAAGTGACGGTGGATGAGGAGACCTGCTCTGCCCTGTCAGAGCTCTCAAAATATATGTCCAGTGTTGCTCCTCATGGCGGAAGTCAGACCAGTTGTTAGTCTGTTTCGGGTCACCCAAGAAGAGGCTTCCTGCTTCCTAACAAACCATTAGCAACTGGATTGTCCAAGCTATATCTATGGTCTACCAGGTGCACAATTTGCCTTCACCTCTGGCCGTGAGGGCTCATTCTACCAGAAGCATGGCGTCCTCTAGAGCCCTCCTCTCAGGGGCAGCAGGATGGGCCACCCCTGACAATTTTATTAGATTTTACAGCCTGGACATTCCATCGACACCTGGCACCCTTGTGCTCTCGTCCTAAGTGTGACTGTGCGAAGCTTCACACTAGGATAGGCAGGGCTCGTTGTGGCATAGTGGGTACTCGTTCCCCCAAAGTGTCGTTCGACGCAGTTCGATGTTCCCTCGAAGGGGAACGTCTCGGGTTACAACTGTAACCCTTGTTCCCCGAGAAAGGGAACGAGAACCCCGTCCCTTCGCCACACCCCCCCCTGCCTGGGAGCGCTTGCTTCATCACAGAAGCTGTCTTTTTTGTGTGCTGCCATCCTTTTTGTAGCTTCCGCATATGCAGTCACACATTACGTCATGACACAACACCAATCAAGATTGGCTTAGTTTCATTCATGCTTCAGAGGCACTACGCTGAGGGGCTTCCCCCAAATTCGACGCAATTCTCGTTCCCTTTCTTTGGGAGCAAGGGTTACAGTCGTGACCCGAGAAGTTTTGTCACTTTGTTGTTCTTGCAAATACTGACACAAAGATGAGCAAGTACATTAAACATTTACAATAACATTGATTTATTTAATAATTAAGTAAATATAATTCCTTAATTTACATTTGTAAAAAAATCTCATTGCTCTCTGCTGTCTTTACCGATGACATCTTTATCTGTGTCGGCAACCATGGATTCTCTTAAGGGAGGGGTAAGTGGGGGATAATTCACAAACCTTACCTCTAGATGGCACTAAAAAATACACACTACACCTTTAAGTGTCCAATGCTGGATAAATTTTCAATTCCCAACCCTAGGTCTATCAGAGTTATCACTCTCACTGATAACCCGGCTGCCAATTCAACAGTTTGAATCGGGCAAACTGCCACCAACGTGAGCCCGACAAGAGCCAATAAGTAACACACTGCAATAAATAGGCGGCAAGATAACCAGAAGTTGACAGTCACTTAGGGTGTCCTGGTCTTCATTGCCAGATAACAACTCTTGCCGTTAGCAATGGCAAATAACAAACACTCATCCGGGTATTTGAGGCCGGCGCTTCTGACACATCTATCAAATAACACTGCCACGCTGTCTTTCATTTCTTTCAAACGCAACTGCTATCATCTTGCACCTCAATAATCCACTGTATTCACTGTAAAATAAAACCCAGAGGACTTCAGTGTTAATAGTAGGTCTACAGTAATATTTTTTAAGCATTTATCTTGTTGTCAGAACAGATGTTCTGCACACTGTCATGGATTTAGGATAATAATAGGGGTGAGCGATAAATATCGGCCGATAATTAATGCACATTTCGTCAGTAAAGCTGGTTATCTAATCAGTGGTTAATTTCCATCAGGTGCGTGATTTCACATTGACATTTATCATTTATCCCCCCTAGATAATAAACATGTACATCCAGTTGGTAGTTATTCTTCAATAAACCCCTTCAGGGTGATGCATGACTGTACATTATCATTTAGGTAATATATTTCTGTCATAATTTCTTCAAGTTAAACCCAACTTCTACTTTGGTGGGTTGTCGTAAAGATCTTTGATTTTCAATTGATATCCCTCGCTATAAATTTTGTTTATTTCTTCTGTGTTTAATAAGCTGTTAGATTTATGCCCAGAACAACATAAATTTTACTATGATCTTGATATGTTATTGTTTACTGCTCAGCTCTACTGGAAAGTTAAACCTAATCCATCCTAATGTTATCGATCCATGATTGAAGGATCTCTGAAGAGACAATCAATGTCCCTGACTCTCCTTCAGACACCTGCTGTGTCCTGTCCAGCCGAGGCACTAAAGGGGTCAAGCATTGACCTTTCTGCATCATTAGACCCTCAATGGGGTGGCACAAATGCATTTGCCCATCAACCGGCATCAGAGAGGAGGGTGTGTGCCACAGAGAACAAACAGAAAAGGGGAGCATGAATTATTAATTCCCTCTGTTAGGGAGAGGACAGTGTGTGACTGCTCCTGTCATTTTGAGACATTCCCTGGGGCAGGTTTCTAAATAAAAGTCACTCAGTTAAAACAAACAACCCCTAAGGCCCTCAGGACACAGACCAGACATGTCCAACACAGTGAGCTTAAGAGGACACAAGAGATTTCATGTTGATAGACAAGATATACGAAAAAAAAAAAAAAAGTTGCTACATGTCAGAGAATTTGTACTTTTTTTTTTTTTTTGCAGTTTTCACAAGTCAGTTTAAATGAGTAGAACAGACAGGTACATAACTTTCAATATTTATTGCACGTCAACAGACAGCAAGAGTTTTATCCTGCACTTCAAGTATTATCTTTGTAAGAAAAGTGTTTTTGGCCACTAGCTTTGTAGATGCGTGTCACACATTACATGTACACATTACATGCACGTTCTTGCCTTTGACCACAATGAATTTGGAGTAGTGCTTATATCTTCATCTTGAAAATGCCAACTTTTCATCGGATTGCTCCTGACTTGCCATCTCTGCTGCGAATCTCTTGCTGAGTCCCAATTTGGCTACTTATACTAAGACCTAAAAGTATGTACTTTTTTTGTGAGAGAAAAGTACATACATTTGAGTGTGTAGCAAAAGAGTATGCATGCTCTGGGACATACTTCGATGACCTCATGCAACATGAACGACAACGTGGTTGACTAGTTACGCACACCAAAACTGTTAACGTTTCATTCATTCTTTATGTCCAATAAAATTTTATTTACTATTCCCATCATTTTTTCTCATCGTTTTTTTTCACAATACATTTTACTATGTGTGCTTCTACCAAGTTGAGGAGTGAGGAAGCAGGGCTGCGTCGTCGTAGAACCAAACGCAGGTCGTTTGTGAGGCGGCTGGTTCTGACGTTCATGTGCAATGTGTGTAACGAAATAAAATATAACTTTAATTAGGGTTAAACATTTGAATTCTTACACTTAAAAGCTGAGGGCGCATCTCCGCTGCTGCACCCGGCTGCCATGTTTACATCACCACAAAGCCATCGCAAAGCTCCTCCCTCCCGTACGCAATGGGTTGTGGGCAATATTAGCACTTAGAGTGTGCATTGATCTGCACTTCGAATTCTAACCGGAAATAGTAGACCATCCGGGTATCTTTGGAATACTATTTTCAACATACTACGATTTGGGACGTACTAATTCTAGTTTCGCATACTATTTAGGACGGATAGTATGCGAATTGGGACTCAGCATCTGTGTAGCTGTTGTGTGTGTGTGTGTGTGTGTTTGGCGCCGCTGGCGCAGCCGCGTGTGCCGGCATGTGTGTAAAAACACTGGCTCTGATTGGCTACCATGAAACACATGACTCTGCCTTAGCCAATCACAACCGCTTATCTCATCATTAACCCACCTGCTCACTCGCTGTGTGAGCCAGGGGTCCGTTCGGATTGCATAGTTTATTAAATCAATGCATAGTAACGCGCCGCATTTAACGTTCAGTAACGTTAACGGCGTTGTAACGACGGGAAAAGTAATTAGTTAGATTACCGCGTTACTGAAAAAATAACGTTGTTACCTAACGCCGTTCTTTTAAACGCCGTTATTCCAAACACTGCTTATAAATGATAATTAGCTAATACTTCACAGGTTCAAGTTGTTAACATAAATGCATTTTGTATCACAAACTAACAAAGAACAGTAATTTTGCAGCATTAATAAATCTAAATGTAAAACAAAATATACTATTGTTTATTGCTTTTTCATGTTTGTTCATTACACGCTCATTTATATAATGTGAAATGTAAAAAATGTCTACAGAAAAATGAATATCCTAAAATAATAAATACTACATTTTTAGTATTGATTTGATGTGGTGTGACAGATCACTGTATAGATGCCTCAGTTCAAATGAGCGCAGAGCATGGGTGAGCGTGATCATACCTTCCTCTTTACCAGTGGTTCCCAAACCTTTTGAAAGCATTGCACCACTTTGAATTGTTTTTTTTGTTTTGTTTTGTTTTTTTGTACTTTATTCTATTTTACTTTTAATTTTTTTGCGGCACCCCAAGCTAATTAAACTAAAAGTAACTTTGTGTACATAAATATATTAAGTTAAATCCAGATGAGCAAACAACAAATGAAGCATAAACAGCAGTATTAATTTGTTTTGAATGCATCACAAAAGACATAATATGAGGTGAGAAATCCGTGTATAAGTGGATCAGATGAAATGCGTGGCAGAACCTGATTTCACCAAGTGAGACATGTTCCTGGGACAACATCTTTGTTGTCCCTGGAACAACATTGTGATTAACCAATCATATTTGAAGAACCAGTTTATACCAATGAACAAGGCCCAGTGCAATTCATTAATGTGTACATTATTTGAAAAACTTGCAAATGTGCGCCACTAAACTGAAACAAATGCTTTTCAACTGGTGTCTTATTATATTAATGTGCAACATTTTGTTCAAATAGAGACATATCTGTGAATACAAATGTTATAGTTTTAATAAAAGTAGCTAGGCTAGTCGCGTGCATTCATTCACATCTCTTCTGAGTCGATTCTATTTGATTCATTTGTTCCACCCTTTTAGCCTTGCCCAATCCACACACACACACAGCTTGTGTTCCACACGCAGCTGAGCCACAGAAATTCAGCGACCAATAGATGTCACTGGCCCCACTCACATTCCATTGTGTACTGTTTTACAAATGTTATATTGTTTTCTTTTTTTGATTTTGCTATTCCTTTCTACTGTAGAAATAAAGAAAGATGTTTTACTGAACTTGTTCTAACTTAACTTGTCCTAAGACACAGAATAGCTTATATTAATTTTGCCAAACAAGAACTTCGTTACGGTAAGCCTTTATTGTTTGTAATTAAAGGAGATGTCTGTTATTCCTTCCATGTATTATTATTATTATTATTATTTGTGCATCTATGAATCAATTTGAGTCTAATATAATTTGAAACAGATGATATTATTTTAGGTTGTTTAAACTGGATAAAGGTTAAAATTCTGCGGCACCCCTGGACAGTTGTGACGGCACCCCAAGGCCCACTTTGAGAACTGCTCTTTACTACTAGTTTTAACATGAAATAAACATGAACATCTCATGCCTCGTGTAATCCGTCAATCAGTGTTTCAACCTTGAAAAGATGTCAGTAAAACTGCTTGTAAACAAAACAATTTTACTTATTTTACTTTACCTGTTAGTGATGTCTTAATTATTTAAAGGGGGGGGGGGTGAAATGCTCGTTTTCACTCAATATCCTGTTAATATTGAGTACCTATAGAGTAGTACTGCATCCTTCATAACTCCAAAAAGTCTTTATTTGTATTATATTTATAAGAGAAAGATAGTCTGTACCGATTTTTCCCGGGAAAACACGAGCGCCTAGAGGCGTGACATGTGGGCGGAGCTAAAGAATCAGGAGCGCCAGTAGGCCCTTGTCAAAAAAATCCTAAAGGATTCCAATAAGAAAACTGTACAGGATTCTAATTGGATTTTCTATCATATTTTGGAACCGTTCCTACAGGATTCTGATAGGAATAGTCTTGTAGGACAAGACATAAATATCCTGTAGGATCATTCTTATAGGATTTTTAATGGGATCCAGTTGGGTGACTGTTTATATGGGATTTTTTTTTTATTCTAAAGGTACACTTTTCCATTGTATTTGTTTTATGGACAAATAGTACTTGCAGTTTGCCTAAACTCACCCTGATGTAGACATTGTTCATTGTACGTTGCACGACCTTCAGTAACATTGTAAAAAACATTAAAATTTCTAAGGGACTGGTAATGAATTGATCACACGCACACACAATATGTAGCACTTGTGCTTCCAATGTAAATTATTCACACTAAACCAGTTCTAGACCCAAAGGGAGGAACATATCTAGAGTGAGGAGGAACATATAAAGTGTATACAGGAGACCAGAAGTTGAATATAAAAATAACACTTTACTGTAACAATAATAATAATAATAATAGCAAATACAATCACATCACAACACAGAACAATAAAACATCAAACAATATGTAGAATATGATATTGTAACTCAGTATAATACACCTCAAAGGGAACTTAAACTGTTCATTTCATTTAATACAGTACTATTTGTGTGTAATGTAAAAACAGAGAAAAAAAAAAAACTGAAAAATACTGTATCAAATATATTCCAAAGCAATCACTAATGCTCTGTCAAACGAACATATGCACGATTACTTCCTGCTTTTAGATAAGCCAGCTCAGTCATTTTCAGTCGTACTGTGCTTTAAGGGGAGAGCACTTTTCTCAGCTTCTCTACAAAATCTATTCACAATTTGAAGAAAATCTTTGTTAATCTAAGAGGACCAAAACGTCCACATTTACAATTTCAGAAATGACAAACGCGAGTGTTAAATATTACGCCGGTAAATCTGCTAAAATTTTCTGGACTCATTGCTTCGATTGACAGTAATAACGGAAGACGCCATCTATATTCTCTTGTCATGCGTGTCTTCATGTACACACAAATATCACGGGAGAACTGTATCATGTCAAACTTTTTAACTGGAACATAAAACCTAACCTGCACAACAGAACAAATTAATCCATCAATACAAATAAAGCGCTACACAAAACTGTAAAGCACAATTCAAAACGCTCAAAATGTTGGCAGAACAGGCATTTTGTACTCGCTACTTCAGTGTTTTATACAATTAAATTTTATTATAAATGGCATATGCATTATTATTTCATTAATATCAGTTGTTAAATTAGCTTTTGCTATCTAAAGTTAATGGCAAACAGCAGATACAGTAACTAGATCAACAACTCAGCAACAGATATAATTACTTCACCCAAAATGGTTCGTTTGGGATGCAGCTCAGATAAGTATCATTATTTATTCCTTCTTCAATACATTTTTAACAAGTTTAACAACGTTAATCACTCGATTTCTCAGCTTCCTCACCTGACCGTTACCGTTCAAATTATGCACGCTACAGTGTCACGCGGACACACGCACTACTACGTTCAGATTTCTTAAAGGGGAAGCGTCACGAAAATACCATTATAGATGTTTGTGTTTTTATGAATTCTTAGTCACATGTAATACATTTTAACTTATTCGGATATTATATCAATTAAAATATTTTCCTTACTGTATTTTGATTTATATATATATATATATATATATATATATATATATATATATATATATATATATATTATGGGTTACAAATACACACACACACACACACACATACACAGTGATACTCTAAAAAAGTTAAGTTACTCTTAAAAAGTAATTAACAGAATCAAATAAGATCCTACAGGACAAAGTGAATTTTCCATTTGAAAATCACAAAGTCCAATACAAATCAATAAAAGATCACATGAAAAAATTTAATCCCATTAAATTAAACACAATATCCAATAAGATTCTAAACATCAAATAAAATCCTACAGGACAAAGTGAAATTCCATTAAAATGAATCAGAATGTCCAATAGGATTCTAAGAATCCAGTAAGATCCTATAGGACAAAGTGAAATTCCATTAAAATCAATCAGAATGTCCAATAGGATTTTAAGAATCCAATAGGATCCAATAGGACAAAGTGAAATTCCAATAGGATTTTTTGACAAGGGTTTGAGTTGAGAGCATGTGGAAGCTGTGACACAGCTTTATGTCGTCTTTTTTTTTTTTTTTTTTTTTAAGCTGTACATGTGGAAAGTGCAGTTTGATGACAACATCGCATGTTGTTTACTTGATGTGCTTACACGCTGATAGCTAAGTTAACAACACAGAGATATTTGAAGCAGTTTTACTCACCGCATGTGGTTCCAACACACAATCGTGACCCTTTTCCGTTGGGACTGCATTATCCTTAAGAAATAAACGATGTGCAATCCGAAATGCAGGGAACAAACAAAAACACTTGCACAACTCCGTTGATGCTCTGTAAAAATAAACTCCATCCACTGGTCCCTTAATGCTGTTTCTCTTTTGGTAATCTGTGCAGGGTTGTCTTGCCCTGGCAACCAAAAACACACTTCTTTTGTGACTTTTCGCGACGCTCTCGCTCTGATCAGGCTGTGCTCAGCATCTCTCAGTGCTCTGCTATACTGGAGCGCGCGCTCTTCCGGTAGAAAAAAAAAACTTTCCGAAACTTGTGACAAACCGGAAGAGGTTTTTTTGGAACAAAAATACTCCTTCAAACGTACAACTTAATTTTTGAAACTTTGTCCATGTTTAGCATGGGAATCCAACTCTTTAACAGTGTAAAAAAACTCAGTATGCATGAAATAGCATTTCACCCCCCCTTTAATGTCTAAATAAATCTGTTATGAAACAAGTTATGACAGCCACTATGTAATTGATAGACATTTTATAATTTAAGTTACTTTGAAAAAATGCATTATGTGCAGTTTACATGTTTGCATTAATATTTTTATTTTTGATAATAATAAATATCAATTGAGGTTTAAAAAAAGAGCAATTTGTTCTGTTAACCACTGTTTAATATATATAAAAAAGCTATTTTATGTTCAGTTTTTCCACCTGCTTTACCAAAACATGTCAAACCTGAGGTACATACTGAATAATCATTTTTGTGTACCGTTACATCCCTATTATGAATTTATTGTTAACAATAGTAATGCTTTAAATAAATAAACGTAACGTTAGACACAGCAAATATGACAGAATGTTAACTATTACAGCATAACTGTTGTGGCCTAATGATTCGTCTTTTTAGAAAAAACTGGAGAAATTTAGTAATTTACATACCATTATTGACAAGGACGTGTAGAGGCAAACCTTTGGTACAGATGTCAGAGAAGCCAAATCCAGGTACATGAACTCCACTGAAAGCAAAAAGATTACAAAATCACTACCTTCAGAAAATTCAACAATATATGTAAAGCTTCAAAAATGTCAATTTACACATGCTCAAGACATCCCGCACCTATATGACTTGTCTTATGTGTCTTTCTTCTGTGCAACATGAAAGAAGAGACATTTCTCAGAATATCTTCTTACGTTCCACAGAAGAATGAAAGGTTTGGAATAACATGAGAGTGAGTAAAGGACAGAATTAACATTTTTGGGTGAACTATCCTCCTACAGTTTCTTCAAAACATTCAAACAAGGCCAACATTTAGATTTTTTTTTTTTTGTAGAAAATTTTTGCTTTTCCCGTTAAAAAAATTACTTCCCTTTTGATGATTTGTTGCCTTCAATTCTCCAGTCTCACATTGAAATCTGAATTGCACTTATGAATCCTGTTTGCTACCAATGCAAAAATGTAAAAAGCATTTTCAATTCAATTCTGAATGGCACACAACCCTGGTAAGCACACATAATGAATTGCTCAAGGATGACACAAGCATGTGAATAGCAATAGCAAGTTCTCCATTCGATCAGATGAACAAACCTTTTCAGGATACAAATCCAAGATAAGATAACAGCAATGAAGTATTCAATATAACAACAGAATTATTCCACAATAAAGATGACTTCTACTGAATGCACAGTATATTTTCATATGCAGGTCATATAGTTAAAGCATCTGCCCTCTTCATATAAAACAAGCAAACTCATCTTGTCAGCTTGTTTTACAAGGCTTGGTTTTATACAGTAGTTGCAGGCTAACTCTGTTGATTCATCATCAAAGCACATGCCCAATTAGTCTAATTTCAAATGATTCCACTCACTAATGCTCTCGTAAGGTCAACAGAACATGTATCCCATCATTCCAAATGACCTGTCAGTGTTTCAATGATCACTTCTTTTAAGATAAATATCTGAAACCAATAAAATCGCCACCACTGCCCTAAAAATCTGCAGCAAGATTGCTTACAAAACTGGCAACAAACAATAATGTCTCCCAGGCAGTGTATTGCCTGGTTATTGTGTTTTAAATCAATAGTCTTGACAATACATCTCAAAATATACTGTACATCTTAAAAACTTTATTTAAAGTTAGGGCCATTTTTATTTTTATGTTTATAATCTTGAAAATTGTAAATTAACTATCAGTCTGTGATTGTCTTTGATGTAACACTAATACATGTTCTTTTTTGAGACCTGCTCCATTTTGAATTAACAGGCCATGTATGGAACTCTTTATATCTCTGCTTAATGGGGGTCATAATCCCACTCATGGAAACAGAAGCTGGAGTTTTGCCCACTCATCCTTCCTGTTCTTGTTCTCCATCAACTTTAATTAGACTTATCATTCATTTAGTCTGACGGGACAAACCTTCAAGCTAATAATGGCTCCCAAGTGAGAATCAGACCATTACACGTCTGCCGGGGTGGACAACAAGAAATGTACACACAGGAGGTGCTATAAAAGAGCAGTGATACTTCAAGGATGTCTTTTAAATGAAATGTTTAGCGGAATTGTTGGTGAGCTTGTCAGAATAAGTCCATGGGTAAAAATTTGAGTCAGTTTATTTCTCACCATATTAGTGGTGGGCCATTATCGGCGTTTATGTGCTGCGTTAACGCAAGACTATTATCGGGCGATAAAAAAACATATCGCCGTTAATCTATTCTCAAAGTTAGGTTGGGAGCTGGGTCTAGGCGAGCTATGATGACTTTCACCTTGATATTTTATATAACCGACTGGCTGAGGCCAGCCTAAAAAGATGCTCAGGACAGTTGACGGGCAACTGCTGCGCATCGTCTCGAAAGCTTATCTTTTTCACATGTTTTTACGCCTTACTGCTTGTCGATTTAAACATTAAAGCATCCAAAAACAAGATGCGGAAAAGCTGAACGGAGTAGCTGGTTACTGGTGTTCGGTGCACTTGAGAGAGAGAGACGCGTATCACGGACAGCGACACTGAACCGAGCTCTCTTCTGAGAAGAGAAAGGCGTCTCAAAACACTTGAACATCGAATTTGCTTATTTTTGCTCTTGTGCCGACAAATAAAAACAAAATATGTCAAAATATCCACCTTGGAAATAACGCTCGAAAAAACTGTCAGTAAAATACATAAGTGAAAGTAAACAAATGAGGGAAAAATGGGATGTGTATTATGTTTGATGCGTTCATCGTCTCTTAAAGTGACCGCGCCTAATTTAGCTACTGGCTGCTGTAATGTTAATCCAAGAAAGAAAGAATGAAAAAAGAAAGAAAATCACTCACTTCTCTTGACTGCATTACTTTGTAGTTTTAACAGTCAAACCAAAAATTATTCAGACACCAGGTATAATTTTTGATATATATAGCAAAACTTTAATAATGTGAGAAATGTTGAAGGTGTCTGAATAAATGTAGGTTTGATTGTATATTTCATTTTTACATTGAAGACTATCCAGTGCTATTTTACATTTAATTATTTGGTTTCTGTACCTTGACACCTACAAACTTGAAAAAAAAACTTAAACATTGGTGTGAAACAGGCGTAATGTTGTTTGCACCTTGTGGAATTAGTTTACATCTTTTTCAAGCACATTGTGGTGCATTTTGGAAACAGGAGATGAGCCCCTTTTCTAATGCACCACCTAGCTTGATAAACCCCTTCCAAAGACTTACTGTTTGTAAATTTTTTTGGGGTAACACACATATTCTGAATGCCTTCGGCAGAATTCGAATCTAGAATTAATCTAGATTAAAAAAATTAATCTATGCCCACCTCTAATATGTAATATATATATATATATATATATATATATATATATATATATATATATATATATATATATACACACACACACACACACACACAATACACACACACACTTACCCACTTGCCCACTTACAAAGAAACAAAGGGTCTGTAATCTTTATGGTAGGTTCACTGTAAAAAATATATTGTGATTTTAACAGTAAAAGACTGTCAAAATGCTACAGTAAAAACCTGTTAACTGCTTAACAGTAATTTCCATACTTCATAAGGTGAATAACTGTTTTTGAAAGTGAAAAAGTAAAAGTCATGGTATAATTTACAGTGAAAAACTGTAAAATGACACTCCCAGAACTTCATATTTTATATATATATTTTTTGTTTGTTGTTGAAATAACTATGTTTCTACTGTTTTTCCTTATCAGTTGTGTACATTAGTGTTTTATCTTACAGCTAATGTTGTTAAATTAATGTTTATTGCATTATTTCAGTATCATGCGTGTCACCATGATGGTGTTTAGTGTTTGTGTGAATGACACTGTGCACCTTCTACGCATATTTATTATATGCAACCACAGCTACTGGTATTTTACTGTAAATGTCACAGTTTTATTTTTATTTTACTACATTTTTTTACAGTGTTTATTTTAGTGGTGCAGTTCCTTTTCCTGCTCTGAGAGATCACTTGATGAACATTTTACTATTTCATTAGATACAACTCTTGTCAGATACACTTAAAGGTCTTTACATTACAAACTTCCAAAAATAAAGGACACAATTAAGATCATTCAAATGCAATGGAAAAATTCAAATAAGAAAACTTGAAAACACCACTCCCTTAAGGTTTATAGCCTATCTCTGGCTGATTGAAATTGGTTGTATGGATGGAAAGACCTTTGGACCTATAATGTTGCTCTTGACCTGAATGCTATCAATCCATTAGATCAGCCCAGAATAAAATAATGAAGGGAAGGGGAGAATGGGATGGCAGGAGGGATGAGAAAACCAGGTGTGGTGAACAGAGATTCAGATGGCAGCAGAGGCGTATGGAAACTCAAGATAATAGGGCCTTGCAGCATCAGATCTATTTATCAGACAAACAGAAAAAAATATTGTCTGTCTGGCCCTCCCTTTAAGACTTACAATTACATACCATTTCAGTGGTGACTTAAAAGCAAAGCTCTCATACCAGTGATAAAATGTGAGTGTCTATTCCTTTCAGCTCTTTGGCACAGCTTGCACCTTTCCAGTGCTGAGTACTCAACCGCATAATTAAACTAATTATAGATACACAATTACAGCAATTACCCACTACATTACATTAATCGTCTGATGCTACCCCAGTTTAGAGTGTGAAATGCCATTCTGACTGGCAACCCTTTATTACAAAAACCACTCATTCATACCCAAATAACAGAATCTTCTTAGACAGCTTATCAAGCACAAAAGTGACAAGCTATGATATACTAGTTTCACTAGTGACTTCACTAGGTTAAAATGCTCCTTTTTGAGTGAATTTAAAGTTAACATGAAATGAAAATTATATTTCATTGAACTGCTGAATGATTAATTTATGCATGTTTTATTATTCTTTTTTACCATGCCCGCATTACCATGTCTTTTTTAGCTCACGTTCAGATCAGCCTCCATCCACTCAATAACTGGAAAATGTAATCAACACCCAGTCCTACTTTTTTTTCTTCCAATGATGTTTTACTCAGATTTCACTTTAATGAAACCTGTGGTAATTATAGCCTTACCGAGTCAGAAAATGTTACTTTGTACCACACAGTCTGTTTCACGAGAACACTATAAAAGTCATTGACTCTCCTAAGTTTCACTCTTCGCACACATTAAATGATGTGAATTTATGACACCACAGGCTGAAAGAGTATAAGACAGAGGGGATATAAACAGGAAGAGTGATGTCTCTCTGTGGTGGCACTGTGTATCATGACTCATAGAATGAAAGGGCAGCAGGGTGAAATACAGCTGAGTGTGTATGAGTCTGTGTGTGTGATATATCAGGACATGCTCATGGGGCAGAACCCTAATGATGTAGTGTGCCCTCCCTTAGGTTTCTCTCTGTGTTGTGCATATATAAGAGGAAGTTAATGGTTTGAGGCAAAAAAGATGACTAAAGCTTACGTAGAAGTCCCATGTATGACAGTTTTATATTGTCTTTCAGGCTTCTGGCCTTTTCCTCTAAAATAATGTCAACAAGGATCTATTAAGTATGTACTTCTTAGGGTGTTTTTACACTTGGTTAGTTTCAGAGGTCTAAGAACGGCTGCCATAAATTGGTATGTGAAGTATGTGCATACTCAACAAAAAGTGTACATTGTTCACTGCATTTTCATATTTGAAGGTTTAACCAGAAAAATATTTAATGCTGGGTGAAAGTACATTAAAGGGATAGTACATCATCATTTACTTCATTATATAAGTTTGTAGGGATGGGCGATTTTTACGATTGTATTGATTAATTTGAATTTTATGTTTTACCACAGTTTTTTTTTTTTTTTTTTTTTTTTTTCATAAATCAATGAATCACGATTTTGAATAGAATTATACTAAGCATTGGGATTGGACACTTTGGCAATATCCCAATGTTAACAGTATAGAGAAAAGAGTGATCCACCCACTGTCGGCTCATGTGTGACATGCTCTGTAAAGCACCATAAGTAGAATATATCACTAATGCCATTCACACAGAATGCGATTTTGTGTTGACGAAGATGTGACGCAGGCAGTGGAATAGGAAAAAACGTGGTGGTTGAACTTTTAAATTAAGCACAGTGATTTTAAAATGCCATTTCATGCATGAGATTCTGCAAGAAACACGAGCGCAAGTCAAACGTGTCCATTTTTTTTTTTTTTTTTTCATTGGAGGGTCAATAAAGAAAAAGTTACTTGAATCATGTTGTAGTTACTTTTTTAAGTTGACTTGTTAAAAATAGTACAAAATGGAGAATTGGTCAAATGTTCTGAATTTTTTTTTTTTTTATTAAATTTATTTAAAAAAAAATTTAAAAAAATTGCAATAACGTCCAGCCCTAAAAGTTTTGACTGACATGAGGGTGAGTAAATGATGAGGTTATTATTATTTTAAAATTTTTGGTAAAGTATTCCTTTAAGTAAACAAAAATAAATCACAATTAATAATTTATAATTAAAAAATAAAAAATAAATAAAAAATAAATATTCGTATTTTTATTTTTTATTTTTTTAAGTGTCTTATGCTCACCACAAACTTGATCAAAAATACAATAAATAATATTGTAATACAATAATATCATTAAAAAAGTTGTTAAAAAAATTTGCAAAACATGCAAAGGATGTTTAATTAATCTTTTCAATAATAATAAGTTAACTGCCCTAATTTTTCTCAAATATTCAATATAGTATTACAAAGGTTAATTACTGCTATACTACAAGCAGCCTAGGTGACTGATGTTACAGCTTAAGCTGACCTGGGAGATCTGAACATGGTTCACTTTTTGGTCCATATCCTCTTAAAGGAATCTTAGTTTGGTTCTCGTAAAGAGGGCTACATGTAAATACTTTTTTATTGTTCCTGACGAGAGACCACAACCAACAATCATGCTGTTCTTTCAAAATCACAGCCTACAGAAACTCTATGATGACAAGTTTTGTCCATGTATTTCTGCTCTGTTTTTCAATCCAGATTTCCTCAAAGGCCTTCAGTTGGTGGCAGTTCTGGCATGATTGATCGCTGGCATGTGTCTCAGAGCGCTGCTGGACAGGGATGCCTGCAGATGTTCCGTTCTGATTAAGAATCCGAGCTGCAGTAATGAGCACAGAAGCCCATGCAGAACTTGTGAATGCTGTTTCCTGATGGCACCAGACCAACAGGTCTGCTTTATAAGAGGTGAGTTAATCTGGGGATTCGGCCCACCACAGAATATTCCTGTCTCATCCTTATTTGCTCTTTCTCTCATAATTTTTAGTTTGGATGTGCCAAAGAGTGTGGTAATGAGGTAATCTTGGCACCAGAGTTACAGTGCCAGCTGGAGGACACAGTGATTGGCAAACCGCCAATTTCAAGTACCAACAAAGACATTTCCCCCCTTCTCAATCTTCAAAGGTTGCCAGTAAATCAGACACACACTCCTGAGAGAGGATGACTGATAGAGAATAACCCCTGGGTAAGTGACAGCTCTGGCTGAGACACAGGGTTTTGTCAGCCGGGTTGGTCTCCAAAAGGTCTACGAAAATGTAGATGGTAGATGGATATTGGACGGGATGATAAGATTTATCTCTCTGTGTCAAGTCAGGAAGAGATGGAGTAGATCAATAAAGGACAGAGATAAAAGAAGTGGCCAGGGATTCTTTAGCTAGACGTCCCTAAACCATTTCACATTCATTCTTCATTCTGGTATAGCTGAACCACTATGGATGCAGTATTCTTTTGGCCTCGTACGCCCTCATTACGCCCTCCGTGTTTCGGCACCCCAGGAAGTTTGAATTCGTCATTTTTTAATGACTCGGAGAATGAAAACACAGTAATAAACAATAAAAGAAGAAGAAGAAGAAGAAGAAGAAAAAGAGAACACAGTGGCTTGGTTGTTAAATTCAACGCATTCCCAGCACATCTATCAAAGGAAAGATAATTTAAGTTACATCAGTTTACGTTTTATTACCATTAATGCTGAAATCACATTAGTAAACTTCGTTAGTTTCCAAACTTAACCCTGTCAGTTTTTATTTATTATAGTTCATCGTAGGCTAATTTGTTTGCACATCAAATTATGAATGAACATAGCTGTAATTTACGTGTCTGTATTGTTTGTTGTACGTGTCTGTATTGTTTGTTGCGCTTCTTGAAAACTACAGACCGGTATCCCGTCTTCCATTCATTGCAAAGACACTTAAGTGAGCTGTGTTCAACCAGCTTTCTATGTTCCTTGTACAGAACAACCTCCTGGACAGCAACCAATCTGGCTTCAAAAGTGGCCACTCAACTGAGACTGCTCTGCTCTCGGTTACTGAAGCCCTGCGACTAGCAAGAGCAGCTTCAAAATCCTCAGTACTCATCTTACTGGACCTTTCTGCTGCTTTTGACACTGTTAATCACCAGATTCTCCTGTCCACCCTCAGAAAGATGGGCATCTCTGGAACCGCACTCCTGTGGGTTAAGTCCTACCTCTCTGATAGATCCTTCAGTGTGTCTTGGAGGGGTGATGTTTCTAAGTCACAACACCTTGCTACTGGGGTTCCTCAAGGCTCAGTACTTGGACCACTTCTCTTCTCCATCTACATGACGTCATTAGGATCTGTCATTCAGAAGCATGGCTTTTCTTATCACTGCTATGCTGATGACACCCAACTCTACTTCTCATTCCAGATGACCCGACGGTAGCTGCTCGCATTTCAGCCTGTCTGAGTGACATTTCTAGCTGGATGAGAAACCATCACCTTCAGCTTAACCTTACGAAGACATAACTCCTGGTAAATCTAGCTAACCCATTGCTTCATCACAACTTCTCTATACAGCTGGGTTCTTCAACCATTACTCCTTCGAGGACAGCCAGAAACCTAGGATTTGTAATGGATCATTAGTTAAGCTTCACTGACCACATTGCTACAACGACCCGGTCCTGCAGATTTGCCTTATACAGCATTAGGAAGATTAGACCCTTCCTGTCAGAGCAAGCCACCCAACTTCTTGTCGAAGCTCTTGTTCTCTCGAGACTGGACTATTGTAGCACTCTCCTGGCGGGCCTTCCTTCATGTACTGTCAAACCTCTGCAATTGATCCAGAATGCAGCAGTGAGGGTTGTCTTCAATGAGCCAAAAAAAAAAAAAACTCCTTTCTTCATCAGGTTACACTGGCTACCAGTAGCCGCTCGCATCAAATTCAAGGTACTGATGCTTGCCTACAAGACGAGCACTGGCACGGAACCAACATACCTAAACTCACTGGTCTTATGTGCTCTCCAGAAGTTTGCGCTCCGCAAGTGAATGACGCCTTGTTGTGCCTTCCCAAAGAAGTTCAAAATCACTCTCATAGACCTTTTCCTGGACTGTGCCCAGCTGGTGGAATGACCTCCCAATCGGATTCTTTACTCATTTTCAAGAAACATCTAAAGACTCATCTTTTTCGCCAGCACTTAACCAACTAATACTAGCACTTTTCCTTATTTTCTTGTCTTTTCATTTATAAAAAAAAAAAAAACACAAACAAACCTGGCTTTGCGTTCTTTACTAGACTAACTGAGACTTGTCATGGCACTTGTTTACTGTTGTTGTTCTTTGTTGACCTGACTGCTTCTATTGTTCTCATTTGTAAGTCGCTTTGGATAAAAGCGTCTGCTAAATGATTAAATGTAATGTAAATGTAGCTGTAATTTATGTGTCTGTATTGTTTGTTGTTATCAACACGTCATCTGTTGATTACAAGCTAAATTATGCATGGGTGTAACTATTATTTTCATTTTTATAATGAGATTACATGTATTCCACAGTTCAAAAAATGTTTTCTGACCATGGTTAAGTAACCATAAATTAGCCATGGTATTTAGTTCACAAAAGTCACAACAATAAATGTAGCATTGTTGTTACAATATTGGACATTATTTTTGCAGTACTGATTAATTTGATTAAAAATTTTAATCATTTGACAGCCCTAATATATATATATATATATATATTATTTTTTTTTTTGTCACGGATCCGCCAGGTCCTACTGCACACACTCCTCATTTCCCAAGATCACATTCACCTGAATTCTGATTCACCACACCTGGCACTCCCAATCAAGACAGCACCATAAATACCAGACACTCTCACTCAGTCACTGTCTGGTCTCATCTCTACTAGCATGCTCTAATGCTTGCGACTTCTCCTGACCCATATCTCTTCCTGTTTACACAGAACCGCTTGACTTTCATTTGCAAACCATCCATTGTGTGCACTGGACTTATATCAGCGATCTACTACCATTCATCTCACCTTCACTCTACTTTAAACATAACTTCAATAAACTTGTCATTTGTATTGCAGTTCTGTCTCCGTAGTCCACTGTCCCTGACAGAAGACCGGACCAACACCGAAGATGTCTCAACAAGACACATTTCAGCAACTTGTGGACACGCTACGGGCAGAACTGCTACAAACACCGTCCACATCAACTACCAACCAGGCTACCTCTACCGCAGTCCCAATGGCCAATCCTAAACCGTATTTTTTTAGGATTCCTTTTGCAATGTGAACTTATTTTTGAGATGCAACCTAACCGTTTCCCTACAGACTGCAGCAAAATAGCATTTATGCTTTCTTTACTTACCGGAAAGGCGCTACAGTGTGCTGTTTCAATCCGGGAACAGAATGGACCAGTTCTCCTCTCCTATCGCGCTTTTCATGAACATTTTCAAGAGGTATTTGGATATTCCGAAAGTGATAATTCAGTCTGTGATGAGCTGTATAATATTCAACAGGGGAAAACTTCGGCTGCAGAGAATCCGCACGCTAGTGGATGGGATGAACGGGCGCTCATTACAACCTACCGAAACGGTTTGAATGCAGAACTTCGTCTCCAGTTATCAGCATTTGATGATACCATCGGATTAGAACGATTCATCCAGAGAGCCATTCGCACAGAAAATAGGATGGTATCTTGCCGAACATCTCAAACTGCACTCACTCGCCCACCAGCACCGCCGTCTCCAGGACCAGAACCCATGCAGTTGGATTCCACCCGCATTCCACTGTCAGAGCGTCAATGTCGCATCACACAGGGACTCTGCCTATATTGTGCTAGCAATGAACATCATATTGCTGAATGTCCTGTCCGTCCATCACGAGCCCTGGTGAGTACTATTCAACCAGAAAACCACATTTATACACCCCTGTTTACTAAAGTTAAACTGTCTCTTCACCATATGTCGGTTATAGTCACGGCCCTCCTTGACTCTGGTTCGGCATGTAACTTAATCTCCGCAAAACTCTGCAAACAGTTTAACATCAAGAAGGAATCCATCACACCAAAACTAAGAGCACAATCCATCACTGGAACACCACTCAACCGGTCATACATCAAACATAAAACTCATGAGTTCACTCTGACAGTGGGTCTCCTGCATCGGGAAACCATCAAACTACTGGTCCCGGAGAATTCCACCGTCGACGTAATTCTGGGAAGACCATGGTTAATGGAACATCACCCGGAGCTCTCTTGGGACACTGGAGAGGTGAAATGTTGGGGTGATAACTGCTTTCCACATTGCTTCCCTGAAAGACCTCAACCCCATGCACGTCCAGTAAGTGTTAAACTTCACAGCACCACCATTGAAAGTCCTAAAGAAACTGTATCTGTACAAATCCCTCAGGAGTACACAGACTACAAGGATGTCTTCTGTCCCAAGAGAGCTTCGCCGTTACCACCTCACCGGCCTTGGGACTGCGCGATTGACCTCCTTCCGGGTGAACCAGTGCCTAAAGGTAAAATCTATTCCCTCACTCTCCCAGAACAAGAAGCCACGAATAAATACATCTCCGAAGCCTTGGAACAAGGGTACATACGTCCATCGACATCCCCTGCTGCTTCTCCATTCTTCTTTGTGACGAAGAAGGATGGAGGTCTCCGCCCCTGTGTAGACTATTGCAAGCTTAACAACATCACCCGCAAGTTCCGGTATCCCCTTCCTCTCGTCCCCTCAGCACTAGAACAGCTCCGTGGAGCAAGTATATTCACAAAACTAGACTTACGTAGTGCATATAATTTGATCCGAATAAGAGCTGGAGATGAATGGAAAACTGCTTTTGTGACTCCTACTGGCCACTGGGAATACCTTGTAATGCCATATGGTCTAGTCAATGCTCCTTCAGTCTTCCAGGATTTCATGCACACGATATTTAGAGACTTGCTAAATGATTCTGTGATCGTGTACATCGATGATCCTCATCTACTCTGAAGACTTTGAGACCCATGTGTTACAGGTTCGAGAAGTACTGGAAAGATTAAGAAAACACTCACTCTTTGTCAAAGCAGAAAAATGCGAATTCCACAAATCTGAGATCAAGTTCCTTGAATACGATGTCTCCAACCACGGAGTGAGTATGGACGAGGGGAAGGTGGCAGCAATCAAGACCTGGCCGAAACCCTCCACAGTCAAAGAGCTACAAAAATTCCTAGGATTTGCCAACTTCTACAGAAGGTTCATTCAGAATTACAGCGTGATTGTGGCTCCACTCACATCTGCTTTAAAGGTTGCTCCCAAACAGTTGAAATGGAGCGAAGAGGCTGAACAAGCATTCACTCAACTCAAATCCGCTTTCTGTCAAGCTCCCATACTTGTTCACCCAGACCCCAACAAACTATTCACCGTGGAGGTAGATGCATCTTCTACAGGGGTAGGAGCCGTCCTTTCCCAGCGGCAGGGGAGCCCAGCTCGTCTCCATCCTTGTGCCTACTATTCTCACAAGTTCAACCCAGCGGAGAAAAATTACAATATCGGTGACCGTGAACTGCTGGCCATCAAACTGTCCTTAGAAGAATGGCGACATTGGCTCGAGGGTTCTCGCCATCCCTTTACAGTGTTAATGGATCACAAAAACCTCCAGTACCTTCGAGAAGCAAAAAGACTGAAACCTCGACAAGCCAGGTGGGCCCTTTTCTTTACACGTTTAAATTTTACCATCTCATACCGTCCGGGGTCAAAGAACTGTAAAGCTGACGCACTGTCCAGAATTTTCTCACCAGAAGAAGATACCTCACCTCCTGAAACCATCCTTCCTGAGAAAATCTTTGTTTGTCCTATTGAGTGGCACGAAGACGACATCATCCCTGACACTGCCACCACTCGGCCGGGTTGCCCAGCAGGATTGACGTATGTACCCTTACAACACCGCACACCTCTCATCACCAAGGCCCACACTTCTCTGGGCACTGGTCATCCCGGCACACAGCAAACCCTCTCGCTGTTAAAACATCGGTTCTGGTGGCCCAACATGGCCGAAGACATCAGAAGGTTCGTGAGGGGGTGCAAGGACTGTGCCATGGCAAAAACACCCAAACATCTCCCTAATGGTAAATTACGACCTCTTCATGTTCCACAACGACCATGGTCACATCTTGGAGTTAACTTTGCTACAGACCTCCCTGCATCACAAGGTAACACTTACTCGGTTACCAACCCCCCATGTTTCCATGGACCGCAGAACCATGTGAAGTCCCTTCCATCCAACACTGGTTCCAAGAGAGCGAGAGGGTCTGGTACTCAGCACACCATCACCTCCAAGCAGCCATCCGACGCCACCAACAACAGGCTGATGCCAGGCAAGCCCCAACGCCAAATTTCAAGGTAGGGGACAAGGTTTGGCTTTCCACACGATACATCCGTCTCCGTTTACCTTGTAAAAAGCTAAGTCCCAAAGACATTGGACCATTTAAAATCATCAAGGAGGTCAATCCGGTAGCCTTTCAATTAAGTCTCCCACCTCAATACAGGATTCACCCAGTTTTTCACACATCCCAGTTAAAACCTTATTACTCACCTGTCTCTTCTGTTCCCCCCACAGGACCTGGTGAAGAAGCCCCCCCTCTGGACGAGGACAACAACATCTACACGGTCAAAGAAATCCTGGACTCCAGACGTCGGGGTGGGTGACTAGAATACCTTGTAGATTGGGAGGGATTTTGACCTGAAGAACGAGCCTGGGTACCTCGAGATGACATCTTGGATCCCGAACTCCTACAAGAGTTTCACCACACTCATCCAAATAAACCTGCTCCGAGGCCCAGAGGTCGCCCTCCTCGATGTCAGCGGAACCCACGGTCCTCAGGAGCGGACCGTCAGGGGGGGTACTGTCACGGATCCGCCAGGTCCTACTACACACACTCCTCATTTCCCAAGATCACATTCACCTGAATTCTGATTCACCACACCTGGCACTCCCAATCAAGACAGCACCATAAATACCAGACACTCTCACTCAGTCACCGTCCGGTCTCGTCTCTACTAGCATGCACTAATGCTTGCGACTTCTCCTGACCCATATCTCTTCCTGTTTACAGAGAACCGCTTGACTTTCATCTTCCTCGAGGAACCCACCATTGGCAAACCATCCATTGTGTGCACTGGACTTATATCAGCAATCTACTACCATTCATCTCACCTTCACTCTACTTTAAACATAACTTCAATAAACTTGTCATTTGTATTGCAGTTCTGTCTCCGTAGTCCTCTGTCCCTGACATATATGTGTATGTATGTGTTTATTTGTATCTGCAATAGAATTATTGCTTTTTGTAATATTGCTATTTTGATATTCTTGTAGAGAGCACGGATTCTACACTGCTTGTGCACTTGCTATCATCTTTTTCTGGTACACAAGCAGATCCTCAGTCAGATACAGGTAAACATTTGACACATTAATAACACCATACACAAAAAGGTTTCTGCAGGTTTTAACATCTGAAAATGTCTTTATTTACCCTTACACAAGTGAATGCCTTAAAGTTTTAAATCAGAGCACAAAGTCTTAAATTTATAAAATGATGGCATTAAATGTTGGATGCATAGCAAAAAGTGAATGAATCTCTTCTGTTTTGTCTTGTATTCCAATACAAATATCAAACATCTTTCAATCAAGATATTTTTATTTATAATGGAAATGTAAAATGAAGTCTTAAAAATGTAATAAAATAAAATGAGTTATACTTAAAACAATAACATTATTTGTCAATGAGTTATCAAAACTTCCTTTTTATTAGTTTGTTCATTAAATTAAGGTGACTCTTTTGCCAAATGACAGATATTAGTTATTTTTTTAATCACAAAATCACTTCATGTTCATGTCATTTTGTATCTCCAGTAAAAGTATCTTTAATAGAAAAACAAGACAAAAATATGGAGGAATCACTTTTTTTTGCAGCATGAAATATAGTAAAATATACTGTATTTCCATATTCTAGTGTCTGAGAGCACAGAGTTTCAGTGCGTTTTTATAAAATGAATGAAATAATTATGAATATCTGTCTGAAGTTAATATAACTCGTGTTTCTCTTCAGACATTTACATTTACAGAACATATTCGTGTTTCTCATTTGTTTCTCAAGTTTGATTTACTTAGTCCTAAAAAGGCTTTAACTTTACCTTCATAAAACCTGCAGAAACTCCCATGTGGAGCCTCAATCAGAATTTTCAGAATGCAGATACTGATAACATTTTTTTCCTCTAGGAACTACATATATGCCACCTCTGCCTATGCTGGCCTTGCCTGCGACCCATACTGGACCTGTGAAGACTGGTGGCAGGGTGTTTGTACTGGACCACAAGCGCAGAGCTCATTGACAAATTGCTTAATAAACACCATGGGAAGAAGGTCAATGGTCACCAAATTGCTGTACTGATCAAAACAGCATTATGATCCATTCGTACACAGAACTGCACTTTTCACAGTACTGTATGTCAAGCAAAGTGGACACCAGTTTATCATTAAACAACGAAATGCCTTTAAAGCATGTAGTAAAACAGCCAGAGTGCTAGTGGTAACAATGAAGCCTGTGGATGTAAACCCACCAGCACCTGCTCTGACCGCACTCCTAACTCATGACACCATTGAGAGAATTGTATTATTAAGCGGCAGCAGCAGCAGCAACCTGAGCAGGAGAAAAAGAAACAAACAAAAGACTTGTCTTGCTTGTGGACAGCTGAAGATGGTTCCTCTGTAAAAAAAAATATTTTTATTTTTTATCAGCAAGGCCCTGTCAGGTACTTTTACTGTTCCACAAATGTTTAGAATGCTTACAGTGATTAAGGACTAACAAACCCCAGAATGCCATTCCAAGACTTTATGGAAATTGACTTCTTTAAGAGTGAACTTGAGGACACAAAGAAATGGGTGGAGGAGAGAAGACAGCAAAAATGCAAAAGGCCTAAAACTGAACACGTTGGTCGCTTCTGCAGGTTTTGTAAAATGGACGTGAAGCAGGGTCCGAACTGTCCTCACATGCACACAGGCTTTCCTGGCATAGAAGGGAAATATGTTAATTGCCCTACTAAAGTGTTTTCCATTTACCAACCTCAGGGCATGCAGAAAGAGATGACGTGGAAAGAGTTTAAAGAGTCTGCATTTTATGGATGGAAAAGATGGAAAGATAAAAAAAGATATAAATTATATTCTTTTGCCCCTTAATAATATTTAATTCATGTATATACTGTATATTTAGATTTTTTTTTTTCGTGAGAGATTGTAAAGTCTATATATTGTCAAAATTCTATTTTTCTGTTTTCTTAATTTTTTTGTATCGATATTTACTAATCTTCAAAAGTGCTTGAAGCATTTAATAAAAATGCAACTAAAAATGACAATTTGCTTAATGAATGCTGTGTTTCACTTCATAGGACTAATATTTGACTGTTTCTATGGTTTTGGAAACACTTAATAGATCATTTATCCTAATTTTGACTTAAATTGTACTCAGTTTGAGTTAAATTGAAATGCCTCTTATTTACATTTCAAAAGCCACTTAATATTTAATATAACCATTCATGTTTTTAAAATAACCATGTAATGTTTTACTAATATTATTTTACTGTATTTATTTTAATATGAATAACTTATTCAAAATACTTTGTCTAGTAATCCAAAAATATAAGACACACATTTAAAATACTTTGCAGCTGTAATGTAGTATTGTTAAATTGTAAAAAAAAAAAAAAAAAAAACCTGCATTACAAATTTGATTAATAAATATATATATATTACCTGTTGTAGACAACTGTTGGGAACCTTTGACAGACAGTGTGTATGTGTTTGGGCATATGTTGGGGCGTCTTTCTAATTACATCAGGCAGTAGGGTGCTGTCACCACTGCAACGAGCCCTCAGTGAGCAGACATTTTCCCAAACACTGACACTGACTAACTGGTGAGGATCCAGACGGTTCTGTGCAGGTTCCGACTGTGCAGACGTCTGCTGTTCAAATCAGCTGCCAGCTGGCTGTCAACAGGTAGCACAATAAACTCTCACCGTTACCTACTGATAATTACATAGAGGTTAATAGGTAGTTTACAATGAACAATTCTGTTTGAGTACACAACAAACCAGAATCGAGGGTCATTAATAGTTGTTATTTCAGTATCATCCAAATACATTTAATTTTTATTTAGTTTTTATATTTAACATTTTCATTTCGCATTTGTTCCAGTTTTCATAATTACGTTATGTGTTTGTCTTTTTATATATACATATGTCAATAGCTCTTATTATTTTATTTAATTATTTATTTTTATTTTGTTATTTTAGCACATTAAGTTAAGAAAATGATAAATGTTTTATTGGCAACTAGCTGAAATGCGTTTATTATTATTATTATTATTATTATTTTAAATACTGCACATATTATGAAAATGTTGTTTCTAGATATTTTTGTTTATAAATAACATGAATATAACCTTTGTGTGGTCTTTTTTTTTTACTAAATAAATTTTTTACTTTTTTTTAAACTAAATAAAGTGCAATAAAACTACATTATTATTACTATTATAGTAATTACTATTACTATTTTTTTTTTTTTTTTTACATTTAATGGGTCACACTATGTGCAGTGTGATCACCAGACCAAATCTCTAGGTGATCTCATGAGAGCCAGACTGAAAAACTGTGCACCCCTGGTTAACAGTTATTTTCAAATGATTTAATTCATGAAACAACACTGTTCCAAAGTTTTATAAGAAAACAGTTTCTTAAAGAAATTACTACTTTTATTCAGCAAGGTCACATTAATCGATTGAAAGAAACAGTAAATACATTGAAAATGTTCAAAAGATTTCTTTTTGAATAAAAAATGAAATGAAGAAGCGTGCACTTTCAATAAAGTAGTTGCTACTATAAAATAATTTGAAAGAAACACTTTACTGTTATTCAAAAGACTGAGTGAAAGATTTCCCAGGGTGGATTCAAAAATTCAACAAACCACATTCAGAGCAATGTCATCTAAATGGAGAAGGTTTGAAATAGTTTCCAACCCAATAAGTCACAAAAAAACACCAGAACAACAGCCAATTATTGCTCAGCATTACTCGGCTAACATCAGAAAGACACTGGTCAAAAATAGATCCATGGCAGAGCAGCAAGGCAGAAACATTTCCTTTCCAAGAATGCTCACATCATGTTCGCTAAGAAGCACTTGGATGGTCTTCAAGAATTTTGGAACAGGTTATTACAGAGAGATGAATCAAAAGTGGAACTTTGGGCCCTGTTTTGTCTGGCAAAAACCTGTATTTCATAAAAAGAACCACATTCCTTGACGCATTTCAAACACTGGAAAAAACAAAAGGGAACGATTTGCATAGTACAAAGTTAATAGACAATATGAGCCCAAAAAGTGAGCACAATCCGCTGGGAATAGAATACTAAACAAGCACCTTCGGAATACTTTTTTTTAAAGCACTATGATTTATTCCACACTAATAGTAATCCTGCATACTATTTAAGAAAATATGTGAATTGAGACACAGCTAATCTATGCAAAGCATAGACATTTGATGGCCATACAATATGTATGTCAAATTCCAGCAGATCTTGGTCAAACAGCTACAGTAAACCCTGCAGGTGCGTGTCATTACGGCGGGCTCCATGACCACATCTAACAACCTGACACAGACGCTTTCTGAAAACTGCTACAAAGGCCTTGTCACTCACAAATCACACCACAGAGCCAGAGCCGCGGCAGCTGCACAGAGAAAGAAGACAAGCAGAGGATGGGCGGAAAACAGCCTAGGGAACATAACTGTCCGCCCATCCAGAGTGACTGAATCCATAAAGCATTGACAGGGTGTATTGCCGCCTGCCATGGCTCAGCTCTGCATGTCTGCCTTGTGTTGTCAGGACACGAGAGAGGAGAGCGGATCAGTGTGGGACGAGTGTGTCTGCCAGCAGTGCTCTGCCCTGAATCAGTCACTCAGCTCTATCTGTCTAAGACGGACACTATCTCTGGAGCCGCAGAGTAAAGGGTCAGCGTGACCCCGTGATGAGCTTGGCTAGTGCCGTTTTGGTGGTTCAATCATTTCAATTGAGCTTGGGAACATTCAAAGCTAACGAAATTAAATTCATTTAGGGCTACACAGTAAGCATTATTTTCCTGGTGGCCTGGTTTAGCAAATAGTTGAGAGTTTGCCTGCCAATATATATATATATATATATATATATATATATATATATATATATATATATATATATATATATATATATATATATATATATATATATATATAAAACTGACATTAAAATGCATGCGTATTGAGCAATACAATGATAGTAGAAACTAATGCTGCAGGTTAATGAAACACAGGACATGTTAGTGTCAAATTTAAACATCATTCAACACTTTTAATGACTCGATAATTGAATTGTGTTAAAAGCAATCGCAATCTTTATTTGAGTTCAATTAAGTTTAATTAGCTCACTTCGTAATGGACATGTTATACAGTAATGTTATAAAGAAGATAATACTGAAGCAACCTTGGATGTGAAATTTACTGTTATTCAAAAGCAAACTAAGTGATTTTATGAAATAGCCAAACATTTAAGAAAAGGTTTTTTTTTTTTAAATGTGACCACACCAATTGCAGCATCATCCTGGTATTGTTTTAAATAGCCCAGGCAAAATTAAGACTGTCCAACTGAACAGCTGTTAACATCTTAAATAAAATGGCTGCTTGACTTTAACGTTCCTATACAGCAGTCTGAGCTCATTATAATTACATCTTATCTTTGTCAGCTCAGTCCATTTTCCTGAAACACCTCCTCCGTTTAACTGGATGTGATGTCTAACCCTCATTAGGTGATTGTAGCCATATAAAGAGCACTCGTGTGTCATTATTAGACTAGCTTCGAGAAGTACAGTGACAGATCGTGCTGAGCGTACAGGCTCACACACGTACACGCACGCAAACAGACCTCAAGCCAAGCTATTGCTTGTTTTGAAAGACTCAGCTCTTGTTAACACACCTGACATCTTCGCAGTATTGTTTTCCCCTCTGAACCAAGACCAATTTCAAAATTGGTATTTAAGGTTATGGTGGTTTTAGACAAACTGACACTAGATGAGGATAGAAAGACAGCTTCCCTCCAGTGCATTATTTCTCAACTTCAATATTCCTATGATGAAAGCTAGAAGTGAAAACCGACGGGACTGTTCTCGCCTAGCAATTGAAAAACCACATGGGGGAGGGGTGGATACCACAGGGAGGCAAGCGTGCCTTCATCCGAACTGTGGCTCTCAATAACCCATCTGCATTACAATGAGGTTATGGTTCTTCAGCGAACACAATCATCAAACATCTCTCTCTTGGTATTCTTCTGCTTGCTCTCACACATTCTTCCAGTAAACACGCCAATCCAAACATGTCAAGAAAAATGATCATTTTTAGCTGCAAATTAAGCAGTATCCGGTCACTGCAGAGTAAATCATCACCTCAAGGAGAAGTCTCCACCCCAACCCTTTAAAGACATTTAACTTTGAAAGATTTTGACCTTTTCCCTGATCTAACTCTTTTTGAATCTTCTTCACTGCGGCCAAACATTCCTATTCCTCATTCCCAGCTGAAGAGGAAAAAGAAAAGATAGAAGACGATAGTATAAAACAAATACTAATTAATATCACGTACTCAATCTGCATTCTAAGTGGATTCACCTTTATTTTGCTCATGGTGAAATTAAAGGTGCATTCAGTAGTTTGGTGCTAATTTAAAGACGTTTTACACATTAAGAAATAAGTTGTGTTTTAGTGAAGAATCATCTGAATGAGTCATCTGAAAGACTGTACACTATATATGTATATATTTTTTAAAATATACTGTATATATATATATATATATATATATATATATATATATATATATATATATATATATATATATATATATATATATATGGTTGTATTTCGCCATGTTGAAATAATATTAAATGTTGTGTTCCTCCTTACATCAGAAACAATCCTCACTCTCTCTGGCTGCTGGCTCTGTAGATGCACTAGTATTGTTTGGTGATGTGAAGCTCAAAAATTAGACAGGGGAACACACTTATCACCATACTTTACCAGCAAAGACAACATTGATAAGGCAATGGGAAGTCATGGCCTAGTGGTTAGAGAGTTTAACCCTAGGGTTGTGGGTTTGAGTCTTGTGCCGGCAATACCATGACTGAGGTGCCCTTGAGCAAGCCAGAGAGCACCCAACTGCACCAGGGCACCGCAGCAGAAATGGCTGCCCACTACTCTGGGTGTGTGTTCATGGTGTGTGTGTTCACTGCTGTGTGTGTACACTTTAGATGGGTTAAATAAAGAGCACGAGTATGGGTCACCAAACTTGGCTTAATGTGACTTTCACAAGGTAGAAAGAAATGATGATAGGGAAAATCCTGAGTAGTTATGAAAAAGTTATTATTTTTAATAGTCCTTGTTAAGGGTGTCAATGATTGTCTTCTGGATTACTGGTCTTCCATTTAACCAAACTGAGAGACCAGTTTGAAGGCTCAGGAAACCTTTGCAGGTGTTTTGAGTTGATTAGCTGATGTTTAAGCTGGCATGTCACCATATTCTAATTTGTTGAGATAGTGAATTGGTGGGTTTTTGTTAAATGTGAACCAAAATCATGACAATTAAAAGAACCAAAGACTTAAATTCAGTGCACACAAACAGAAGTAGTTTATTTAATACACAAGTTTCAAAATCTTAGTTAAAATACAGATATTTATTGTACAGGTGCATCTAATGTATTGAGATGCATCTGTACAAAATTATTTAGAAAATACCAGATATTGCTTGAAGGACACAAATGGACCATACATTGTCACAGTTGAGTGTGTGTTGTCTTCATGTTTTTCATTCAAAACATTTCCATCTTTTTTTTTTTTATTATTCAGCGATAGCTGGAAGTCTTTGTCCATATTAGGGATTTCCTGAAGCGTCACGAGTTCTACTACTTCTGTGATACATATGTGTAGTTTCTGCAGGAGGGCACCCTCCAGTTTCCATTATGAATGAAACAGACATTACATGTGAACATAGCACTCAATAATGGTAAATCCATTTTATTTTGTTGAAAATGGAAAAATAACTCTTCTCTCAAAAAAAAAAAAAAAAAAAAAAATTATATATATATATATATATATATATATATATATATATAAATATATATATATATTTTTTTTTTTTTAGAAACCACATTTAGAATCGCAACTCACCAAAAAATTACTTGTGCAAAGCCACCAGAACTGAACTGAACCGAAAACCATGGGATAATTGTATTGTTGCATAAGCTGCCAAGAATACAGACTACTTTGCTGTTAGGCCTATTATCAACAACATCCACTGTTGTTTTGTGGCTCTTTTTTTACGTTTTGGATTTTAAAACCATCGATTTGACATCATATGGTATCATTAAAAAAAAAAAAAAAAACACGATTCCAAACCCTATGCATAAGCCATTCTTACTGCCTTTCATGTGATGCTATAATTTGGGAAAGAGTTCTTATTGATAATGTGAATTGACAAAAGGAGAAAAAAATAAACATTGTGCTGGTGCTCTGTCAGCACCAGTCATACTACTGACTGACTGTATATGGTATAAAAAAAAGATTAAAAGTCAGCCACAAGTGGCATAAAACCAATTAAGAACCTGCATAACTACAATAACTGATCTGTAAGCTGGAGTCAAGACAGCAGTGGAATGGTTTTGGTTCAATGACCTGAGAGATGATACTATACCAATGACCACATACATGTCCAGGCTGATGTCTGGAAATCTCATATCCCATTTCTCTGGCTCCCCCTGTAACTATGGCAACCTTTCCATTCTGCTTGGGCAAATCTGGGTAAGAAAGGAAGAAAATTATATATTTTTTTTATTGTGTAATATCTAAAAAAGACTGTCTTTGTTTGGGACATATAGTGTCATCCCTCTGTGAGTGTGGCGTCATCTTAGGGATATGTAGGAACTGCATCCGACACCGATGTACTGAGAACAGCATGACCTGTATCTGTGATAAGTCTACTAATGATCCCATACCTTCACTCTTTTGCTTTATGGGTATTTATTATTAACCAAGAAAAAAAAAAGTAACTTGTGCACTATTGATGTTTTAAGCAGAGGAATTATGATAATCATCAAAGTTAAGCAATGCTACTTTTTCTTGCCATTTCCTTGGTAAAACTGTAAAATTAAGGTAATTGTGTTAATTGCAAAGCTTACATTATACTGTGTTCACAAAAAAACATAGTCCAATAATGAAAACAAGTCTTAAAATCAGATTTTTTATTTTTATTTTTCAGAAGATTTCAATATTTCTGACACAAAAGTCCATTTGTGCAGATGGATTTGAGACTAATCCTTTTGCTTTGTGCTGGGACATGGTTGCCCTTTAACAGTGATTTTTATTTAAATACAGAGCCATCTAAAATTCCAACAGAGCAATCTTAAATAGAAACGTGATTAGTTTGTGACAATTCTGAAAAGTCATCACTCACTGGCAACAATTACCCAGATTCTGCTATAAATTAAATATTCCCTGTACGTACACTATAATGTAAAGCCAGCATTTCAACCAGAGGCCAATATTTAAAACAATCAGTTTAAAAAAAAAAACAACAAACATAATTACATTTCTAACTATTTAAATGAACATCAACAACATGAAATATGTCTTCATAATAAGAACTTAGTATTGTAGTAAATATGTCAAAGGTTACAGTCTGTTATGTTTCTAAAGATAACAAATGACAAACACATTTAAAATGTTTTTTTCTTTTAGGTTAATGCATAATTGCAGCCTAGTTAGCAGCCATAATATACAAACTGCTGAATGTTAAAGGAATATTTGACTCCTGTCTTTATCGAGAAAGTTAACTGTCCCTTTAAGCTCACTTCTCAACATTCCCAATCTGCACTGGACAGCTCCTAACGACTGAATAACTGTTTGACAATAAAACAAACCACCAACCCTCTAAACTGGCAGGGTGAATGATCTGATGAAATTTCAATTTTAAATTTAATTGCCCGACAGGACATCTATATAATATGCATCTATATAATATATTATATAAATATAAATAAGCAACATCACACGACCAAGAGTGATGTTTCCCCGACTATCAGCATAATTGAAAATGTGACATTTATTTTATGTACCAGTAGTTCAATTTAGTCAATAATCTCAATATATATTTTTTTTTTACTCTGAAAAGTGAATGATTGATTTACTTGTCTGACAAGCACATGTCAAACACATGTACATATATAAAACCTCAATGTTTGTTATGGAGAAATAAGCAGATAGATGGTTCAAGGCTGTAATCAACAAGTGTCAGATTTGCCGGCGATGGAGCATCTTGATGGTGATTAATGTTGCAGGTTGTTTCTGCTGATATGACAACACACTTCCATCCTAAACTTTTCCTAAGGCAAAATCCACCAATGAATCCTCACTTAACATCCTGAGAGTGGTGACCCAAAGGGATGTAGTGCTGACAAAGTCCTTATACACCTCAGCCACTTAAGAGGTCAGGCAGCTTGCAGCTGACACCTCTGTTAAGGGTACTCCTGAAATAAAAACAAAAATGTATTTGTAAAAAAATTCTCTCATTTTTAATCTGTACTCTGACCTTCGATATTTTACATTATTTTCATCTTCCTTTGTGTGTTTGAATTATTTGACATAAATGGATGTCCTGCCATGTTTATGCATGGATTCATTCCACAAGGATTTGATGATTCACTTAAACTGATCCCAGCATCACAAGTACGACTGCTGCGGGTCAGTAATACAGGAGGGGAGTCATTTAACATAGAAGATAATTAAAGAATAACAAAAGTAATTTATTAATATTCTATATAAATATTTGTGAAGTAGAAATTTTATTATAGAATTGCATTCACACACACTGTAAAGAGCTCTATAGTTTCACTATGCCTGTCTTTGTACAGAAACCTTAAAAGAGGTTGTATAAAACAAGCATTTAATTCAGACTTAAGCTAATTTCTTCCCTTCCGCACTGGACTGAAACACATCACCCTCAAACTTATCTCTCATTGTCACCTGATTCTTGATGGAATTTGAGAAATTATTCAGTTAATATTCATAGTCCAAAAAGTGTATATGATGCATAAACAAGCACATCAGTCAAAATTAATAGAATATAAGTAAACATGTTAACTGGATAGATTAAAACAAATAATGAAAAGATATGAAGGGTAAGAAACTGGGACTTAAGAAACTTGTTTCTTAGATTTAAGAAACTTGTTAGACACTTGTTCGATATAGCATGAGAATACTCACCCTCAAAGTGTCGACGTAATGCAAAACTTCTCCTTCTTGCTGTTATTAGACAGCTGACTGCCTCACAATGCTTTTCATTGTCAAATTATAACAGTACAACAACAATAACAATCCAGGGTCATTCAGTTTTTCATTCCAGAAGAAGTCCTTCAGCAGACCATTGTTTGTAGAGAACGTAATAGTGTTCTCTAAACAGAGAGAACAGATTCCTCCTTAAATAAAAAAATAAAAATCTAATTTTCTTTTTTTTCTTTTTTTTTTTTTTGATGACGAAAGGCACTGTCAAGTATGTAACATGTGACAATTAAACCTTAAAATAAAATTATTGCCGTAGATTCTTATTATTCCACGTCGTTCACAGTAATCCGGGGAAGCTTTTTAATTGGTTGAAAAGCGAGTGTAAAATATCAACTTGTCTCCACAGTTAATTTTGTCTATTGGGAAGGCCCTAAAATTTAGAAGTTTACTTAAGATTATTCTCTAAATAAGTAATTCTAAACTTCAGTAGTAAGGACCACCTGGTTCCTGATTAAACTCTTCAGCTTTTTAGTGCGTTAATTAATGAGACAATCTAAAACATTCTGGAAGGACTTGAGTTGGGATATAGATATCTGATGTGCTTGTGCCATTGAATTACACAACACAAGATGTGCTTTTGGAACATTCTCAAATCTTGCTGGATAACATGGATCATCAAATTTTACTTGTGAAGTTGCCAGATCACCAGCTTAGGGTTTGCCGTCATAAAATACATAAATAACATTCCTAAGACATTCTCAAATGTACATTTTTCAGTTAAACTTTTAAATAAAATTTTTATATTAGTAATTTGCCATGAAAATAATTGTATTAGAGAAATCCCTAAGTGGTCTCTCTCTCTCTCTCTCTCTCTCTCTCTTTACATTTCTGTATATGTGTGTGTGCATATATATCTGGCTGTTTCAATCTACATCATTTGAACAAGCAGGTTTTTTTTTGGGGGGGGGGGGGGGGGGGGTCAGTTGGGAGCAAACAGGCATGTAGCCTACTGTCATGCAAGGGATGTGTGTCATGAAAACCCCTCAGGAGAGAGAAACGCAAACCTGGGGCTCAGTTTTGGTGCAGTGACAGCAGGTTGTGGAGAATCCTTATTGTTGGACTAGTACTATGTAAACAGACATTTTCTACTGGAAGTGCTCTCAGGCTTTTATATGTAAGGATTTTGTCTGAGAAAAGAGGCTGAATGTCTCAGATTGTGGACTGAGCACCAGGGGATTATTTCTTTACAATTTAAATGTGGACCTGTTGCTAAATGTTTATAATGAATGAGAATTCAAAAAAAGAGAAGGAAAAAAAAAGGAAAATGTTGGTCATGGGTCAAATGGACACAGCACAGAAGAGGCTGAGGAGTTACAAAAAGACAACTTGATTGTCCACATCGGCACTCGGGAATTGCCCTCAAAAGCTATACCACTTATCAAAAATGAATAATACAAGTCACTGTGACCTGAGAAGCTTCTGTCTAGCCTCCTACCTTCTCCCTTTGTCTCTATCTCTTTTTAGCAGGCATGCTGCTTTATGCTTTCGGGGCCAGGCAGGGTGCTTCCCCTGAGCATGTTCCAACACTGATCTGAATCCCTACTCATACCCATTCTTTCCAGAAGTGCTAAGCCTCCAGACAAACATGCACTCACGCATAAACTCAATGTTCTTTTTCTCTCTTTCCGCTTACTCTGGATGCTGGATAGCAAAACAGCTGTTGTATTTCCCCTTTCAGAGTTTGTTTGTGTCTACAGACTCGTTGTCAGAGTGCATTCAGAACAACAGCACTTATAACCTGGGAGCTCCAACACTCCCCCTTCTCTCACGCTCTTCTTATGTTCTCTCGCTCACTCCGGTTCCAAGAACAGTTGTGTAATTTGTTACGTATGCACACATAGTTGGCATTCAGAAGAGTGAGCTGAGCAGAACTTATGAGTGAAAATTCTGTCGTCATTTCCCTCATGCCATCCAAACCCAAAAGACATTTGTACATCTTCTTTCAAACACAAATTAAGATATGTTTTATGCAAACTGAGAGATTTATGTCCCTCATTTCAAACTCATAGTAACCAAAACCTAGAAAAATCCCATAAGATCACAAAGGTGTCATAAAATAAATCCATATGAATCGAGTGGTTTAATCTAAGTTTTGATTTGACTGATTTATACGAAGGCCAGATTTAAATTATTTGCATCTTAGCAGTGATTGACACATGCACATCACATATGGTAAACACAGAAGCTCAAATGTTAGGGGATTTGTGTAAAAACAAAACAAAACAAAAAGTTTTAGTTACCTGTACTTTTTTTCTGTACTTTCTGTACTGGAAGCTTCTGTCACCATGACAAATTCATTATAAACACACTTGGCAATAAAGCTCTGATGCCGACTTTTTATGGAGGGACAGAAATGTCTCAGGTTTTATTTAAAACATTGTAATTAAGTCTTATGGGTTTGGAACAACATAAGGGTGAGTACATGAGGACAGAATTTCCATTTTACATTAATAATAGTAGTTTATTTCATCAGTATGACATTAAGACTTAATTCATATGGGATTTCAAGCCATGGATAATAATATAATATGGATATAATAATATATATTTTTTTCAATACATAGAATAATTTATGTTTTTAAATAATGTATGCAAAATATCTAATGCATTTATATATATATATATATATATATATATATATATATATATATATATATGTGTGTGTGTGTGTGTGTGTGTGTGTGTGTGTGTGTGTGTGTGTGTGTGTGTGTGTTAAGTGTATTTTTTTTCAAAATTGAGATTTATACAACATCTGAAAACTGTATAAATAAGCTTTTCATTGATGTATGGTTTATAAGGATAGGACAATATTTGGCTGAGATACAACTATTTGAAAATCTGGAATCTGAGGGTGCAAAAAATAAATAAATCAAAATACTGTGAAAATCGCCTTTGAAGTTTTCCAAATGAAATCTTAACAATACATATTACTAATCAAAAATTACGTTTTTATATATTTATGGTAGGAATTGTAGAAAAAAATATCTTCATGGAACATGATCTTTACTTAATATCCTAAAGATTTTTGGCATAAAAGAAAAAATCTATAATTTTGACCCATACAGTGTTTTTTTTTTTTGGCTATTTCTACAAATATAACCCAGTGACTTTAGACGGTTTTGTGTTCCATGGTCACATATGTGAAATAGTTTGATATGACATATTACACACCATATGCAGCATTCAATCTGAACTCAATATATGAATCCTTGGGTGTTTGGGTGGCTTCATGGACACTGAATGGACATATCAACAGGTCATTTTCTAACAAATAGTGTTTCGTGAATATAAATAAAGGTTCCAAATGGGGGGTTTCGTATAGATTCAATTTAATTGGGCTCTCTTAAGAACCCCTCCCCCTTTACTGTGGGGGAGCATAAAATAATAATAATAACACTAATAATAACACAACAACAACAACAATAATAATAATAATAATCTTTTTAATCTACAAAGAAACTTTTGTGCAATGGAAAGGTTCCGTGGACGTTAAAGTTACTTCATGCCAAACTTTGCAGTATTCTATTATCTGTCTCTTGCAAACACAAAAATACTATACAACTACACACATATCTGCATATCAAATTATTTTTAATATCTTTTTTTACCTTTTTTTATAATTATTGAATTAGTTTATATTAAGCTTAGGAATAAGACATCTTCAACAAGCACAATGAAATCTGGGTTAACAACCAATCTGCCCTCTATTTGTCCTTCAGGTAGGAAATGTTTCTGTTGGTGTAGCAGTTCTGGTCATGATCTGGGTCTAGCGGTTCTTTCTCAAGCTCTCTTGCAGAGGTGGCCCAGGCTCGAGGGCAATTTGCCAGTTGGACACGCTCATGATGCGCTATGGCGATGTGCTCACTGACACTTGAGATTCCACTCACGTTCAGAAAGGAGTATTTCATCGGTGAGTCACAATGCTCGTGGCTTGAAATTGTGATCGTTTTGCAAAAGCAGTAATAGATAAATCTGTACCCTCTGAACAATGGGAAATATAACGCATAATTAAAGCATGTGCGATTACGGAACATCTACGCTACAGCTAAAGGCTATGGGTGAAATAAATCAAAATGAAAAAATGCAAAGACATGAAGCTGTAGCAGTGAGTTCTCAATTAATCTCACCATAGCGAATGGCTGAAGGCAAGAACCAAATTCCAAACGCTTTCACATCTAGAGGGCCTTACGCTCCGCCGGAACCTTTTTTACACACAACAGGCCAACCACTATGGCAAGCCGTTTAAAAATTCATTTCTTAAACTCAACTATCTTATTTTTTTTACGTTTCTGTATTTTCATTTTCAGTCTTACAAATAACTAAACTAAAAGTAAACTTTTTAACTATTTACATAAAATCATTTGTAGCTATTTTATATAAATGTTAACTCCTGGTGATACAGTAGGCTACTAGTATCCAATTAAAAATAAGCTCATATCAAGGTTCTATCTGACATTTTTGTCACAATTGAGTTATTCCCATATTGTTATTCTATGACAAATTATTTACATTATGTGATAGATTATTTTTTGTTGTTGCTGTATACGTAATGGGATTTTTATTAAGGTTCTATCTACACAGTTGAATGGAATGCAAAAACTTTGAAGCTCAATATCTCAAAACTACTCAGAATTCAGATAGAACCTTATAATTCCAAGGGGACGATATGGACAACAACTGTATTAACTACTGAGAGATACTAGTGCCAGAGTGTTCAGTCTTTCTCCTGGAGGGTCACTGTTCTGCAGGAGCAGGGATTGGAGTTTAGCTCCAATCCCATGCAATTAAACACGCTTGAACAAAAGTAATCACTGTCTATAGGATTACTAAAATCATCCAGGAAGGAATGTTGGTTTAAACTGGAGCTAAACTCTGCAGAATGGTGGGCTGGAGGATTTCGCACCCCTGTAGCAGCTAAACAATTATAGTTATAGTAAACCTTAAAAAGGTGGCAGCAAAAACTGAAATACACTATTCTGTGAATAGTTGAAAAAATGATAATAACAACAACAATAATAATAATAATAATAATGCATTTAATTTGATGCTAATATAATAATTGCTGTAACTGTTGAGCAACGGGGTAAGCAGTATATAGAGAAAATAATTACTAAAGACTTATGAATAGACATTGGCTGCTTCAATGTGGAATATAAATAGTTTCTGTTGAATAGTTACTAGTGCAATTTCAAAAAGGCACTAATACTTTATTAATGATTTGCCATTATAGAAATATACATTCTGACAACAATGGATAATATTCTATTTAAAGGAATAATTGTTAAATAGGCTTGCCATAGATTTCCACAAACTTCCAGTGCGGTTAAGTGGTGTAAGATATTTGCTTGAGTATAGCATCTGACAGCAGAAAGGAGAGACGTCTATAAACTGTACACCATAAACAAGCGGCGCATTTAAAAGATGCCATGCTTAATGAACCCTTATATCTCAACTTTTATTGTTCATTTTCACTTACATAGCGCAGAAATATTTGCTCTCTGTTGCTTATTTGGGAACGAAAGAACTGAATTCATGAAAGATGATGCAGTACTTTGCATACAGATGTAATGACAAAACAAGTTATTTTATCATAAATGTTAGCAGAAAATCCACTTGATTTGATTTAAACGAGGATATAATAAGGTGCAGCGAGGTACAAATTCAAATTAATTTAAAAAAGCTTAAAATTGGACATAGGCTATGTTTGGATTGGTATTGCGTCTACTTTAACAGGTGGAAAGAAAGCAGCTATTTTCAATGGTTACTTACTGCCAGTGAAGCGCAACACGTTATTGGAAAAGGACATCCCAATCCATGTCAGACAAAAAAAGAAGAAAAAAAGGGGAAAAAAAGTCAAAACCCAAACAATGCTTTCCACTCTTAATCCTCATTGCTGGAGTTAAACAGGTTAGTCACAGGGCACTTACCAGTCACCCTTTGCTCCCTTGTTGGTCAGTCCCAAAGCTGGGACACCCGGTGCATGTCCTTAGAGACGCATCCAACAATGCCAATCAAATTCCGTGATCACAATCCACATCTCTACATATGTACCATAATATCACGTACAAAATGAGCAGGATCGCAAAAATAAACAGTGCAACCAGTATTGCTTTGGTGACTGGGGATATTAAAGACTGCATGATGCCGGCGAGCTGGAGAAAGCAAGACACCGTGAGCGCAATGAAGATGGATACACGTTCAGGCGCCAGCAGCGTCCGATCCGGTCCGTGTCTGCATTGGTGCGTGCGAACCTACAGTGAAACGCGTGGGCTCTTCAAAAACATGACACGCGAAAGAGCGCTACCTCATCCATTCGTGATCTCTCAAACCATTTGCGCAAGGGGGCACGATACTGAGGTACCTTCAGGATACCCATCATCCAATACCTACCTCTAATAATAATAATAATAATAATAAATGAAATAAAAAATTAATATATATATATATATTTAGATATATTATAGGCTATATAAGTTAAGAAAAGGAAAATAATATATCTTAGGTTTTGAGAGGAGTATTAGAGTGTTGTCCTAAATTATATTGTTACCGGATCCTTTAACAAAGATGCCAATCATGTGTTTTACTTCAACTTTAATCCCAAATGCGCTTGGGAAGTCATCGATAATGGTGATTCTCAGTGAGTCAGACCAAAAATATTTGCCATAGTTAAATTCATCCTGTAGAGAAGCGTAGATACCCTTCTTTGTTTGCAACGCATTCTTTTAACACTAGATGGAGTAAGAAACCAGTCTATTTGCTGTCTCATAGGTAGCGATATTTCATGCCACAGCGAATGCCAAAATTAAAATTAGAAGCGCGTGTTCAGTGATTTTTGAGCAGGAAAAAAGAAAAAAGAAAAATCAATCTTACACCTTAATCTTAAAACAAATTGGCAGTGTTAGATTATTGCAGATACACATGTTGTTTGTAACTATAAAATGCTGTGAGTGACAGAAATCAAACAGAATGTTTCGAGCCTTCAGCAGGTTTTAGCCACACTAAAGATTCTGTGGGGAATTCACAAATTTACTACCAAGTGACTATCCTATTCTCCGTTAATTTTCTATGCATATATAAATACTGTTTTAATAATTGATCCACTACATTAGCCAACACACACCCCCTGTTCTAGTGCGAGCTCAAAAAAAGCGCAGGTGGGGCGTGGCGAGGCGCGTCACAGTTTCGATCATCACTCTTTAATTAAACTGTACAGACTGATAAACTGTTGAATTACAGTGGGTTAAATCACTCAGAGAGGTGGGCCACATAATTCATGCTTAACTTCACCTTTGAGATACTTGCAGTTGTTGATTTCGAGGCTTGTAAAATCTTGCGAATTACTGATATTGCATGAGGTTTGTTATTTCCACAGCAAGATGACTTCATACACGTGGATTTTACTCCTTCTGTCAAGTCTTGTGGGAACAAGAGAGCAAGGTATGGTTTCCTACCCAAACTGTTGACATGTTTCGGTAACAGCTCATGTAACAGTTGCAGCACTGCGTCGTAGACGGCGGTAAAGTTAAAGTAGCTAAAGTTTTTGCACAAAGCTCCATTTTTGGAATTCCCATTTTATGTGTTTTTTTTTATGTTATAATTTTACAACTTTTAATGTGTGCAAAAAAAATCCAACGACAACACTGTTTGATCTAAAGGTGTTAAACCAACTGTAAAATATTCAGAATATTATGCCTTATGATGCACAAGGCTTGTTTTTTTCTTCAGATTATGCATTTAATGTTTCTATATACAGTACTAAATCCATATTTTTCATGTTTTATATACTGTACCCACTTAAATGAATTAAACTCCGACACTGTTTCAGAAAAGGTATCAAACCTATGTAAAAATATTCAGAAAATTATTCCCTATTATGCTCAAGACTTGGTTTTTCAGATTATGCCTTTAGTATTTGTGTTTATTGCAAGAATATGAAAGTAGAGATGCAAAAGCCCTTAAATTCCATCTGAAAATTTATTCTAAAATAAGCATTTGTATCACGCTCCCATGTTTTGGTTCAGCACTATCACTTTAATGGCAGTCAGTGTTATTTTCTTTGTGAGATGGTTTTGTTATATTTATATATATAAAAAAATCACTACATAACATTAGGGCAGTTACGTAAATATAAAAAAGCACAATTTTTATTGTTTTTATAAGCTTCTTATTTTGTGATCTCATGTTAGCAAAAGTTTCAAAAATATATTTTAAGACCAGTTTTACAAAAGGTTATATATGACGGTTTATTTTATTAGTATTTTATTATTTTTATTGGTTTGATGTAAAATTATTTTTCGTTTACCAAAAAAAAAAAAAAAAAAAAAAAATCCATATAATTCCATATAAAATATTTGCTAGTTGAAAAATTGTGTTTGTCCAAAAGTTGTATCCATTTATGACCACACCGTATATCATGTTTGGAGAGGATATTATTCACATATTTGTAACACTTAAATCTAAAAAACTCCACACTTTTGACCGGAGCGTAGCAATAAAGTGCAAAATCCATATAAGTATATTTGTAATCTGGTACTTTTTATGTTTTTCTGCACTGGAAGATCTCTGCAAAACAATTTCCCTGTGTTAGTCACAATAAAGTTCACTGTATATCTGATTCTCTTAATTATATTAAATATATATAATTATTATATATAATATAATAATCTATATAATAATTCATTTAATTTATAAAACATGAAAAATATGGATTCAGTACTGTATATTAAGTACTGTTCTATACCTTTGTCCTTTATCTTAAATAGTGTCAGAGTTTAATTCATTTAAGCAAATACAGTATATAAAACATATGAATTGTTCATCATGTTTTATTATTATTTTTTTATAGGGAATAATAATCAGAATATTTTACAGTTGGTTTGATTCCTTTATCTCAAAAAGTGTCGGAGTTTAATTCATTCATTGGGTACAGTATATAAAACATGAAAAACATGAATTCAGTAGTGTATATAAAAACAATAAGGGTATAATCTGGAAAAAAAAACAACACAAACAAGCCTTGTGCATCCTAGGAAATACAATTCTGAATATTTGACAGTTGGTTTAATACCTTTAGAGCAAAAAATGTTGTCATTTAATGGATGTATATTATTTCAATAAAAGTTCTAAATTGTTATAAAACACATAAAATGGTAATTCCCAAAATAGAGCTTTGTGCAATAACAGAGATGTTTTTTCTGAACATTTTATTATTGTTGAAGTGACAAATTAAAAGTATTAAACATCCATCCCAGTTACTTAACATTTTGTGTTATGGAAAAAATGCGTGCATTGAGTGTTTTTGAATGTCCAAAAATGGTATATTGGTTAAGCTCTTGGAATTGATTTATTTTTTATTTTTATTTTTTTTCACATACAAGCTGAGTGACTCACCAACCCATGGGAAGAATGGCAAAATAATTGTAGCACCGATCATGTTTCTATAGCTTGGTATTGCTAACATTATTTTAAAACTATGACCAAAAGTTATGACGCATGACAAATTGGTGATCTTTCCATGTATTCCCAACTCTATTTAGCTTCATTCACAACTTCATTTAGTTAAAAATACAGCAACATACAGAGTTTACATATTAATATGCATATTTTGGATGTGATGGGTCCCTTTTTACAATTATACTTATACTTTAGGCAACAAGATGGCGGCTCGTCCACACGCAGCGGCTTCTCTCTGTCCCGACAGAATGGTGTTTTCGTGTTTTTTGTCTTGTGAGTCGCAGTGTTTTTGTATGTTGTCGTCGCGTCTACCTGTCTGTAAGCGCAAATACAGTCGCGAGTTTCTGCTCGATGTTGACAGAACCGCATTTTTACAGTTAAACTCTGCGCACACGGAACAGCTGCGGGATCTCGATCTGCTACGGAGGCCTTCAGCATCACCGACCCCCACTACTGCATCTCACCCGCAGCGGAGGCGCTGCAAGCGGCATGAGAGGAAGCAGAAGAGGGGTGCGGAGGTATCCGGGCTAGGCTAACGGCTAACCCACACAAGCCATCTATCCCCACCATCGTACTTGCTAACGTACGCTCAATAAACTGGACTACATACGATTACTACGCTCAACTCAGAGGACTGTAAGAGACTGTTGTGTTTTTGTGTTCACGGAAACTTGGCTCAGCAAAAGCGTTCCAGACGGCGCTATTCAGCTAGACCAGCTGACGTGCTATCGAGCGGACAGAGCTCTCGTCGCGGGAGGAAAAACCCGCGGTGGCGGGCTTTGTGTTTACATAAATGACGCGTGGTGCCGCGATACTGTTGTGATCAGCAAACACTGCTCACCCCTGGTGGAGTTTATGATTATTAAGTGCCGGCCGTTCTATCTGCCGAGGGAATATACTGCTATACTGCTCATTTCGGTGTACATTCCCCCATTCAACATCATCAGCAACAGGAACGACGCACAAAATGAACTGTACGAGCACATCAGTGAGCAGCAGACAGCACACCCTGATGGTTTTCTCATCATAGCTGGGGATTTCAACCATGCTGACCTTAAGAGTGTGTTTCCAAAAATACACCAGCACATCAACTTTCCAACACGAGGTAATAACATCTTGGACTTTGTTTACACCACACAGAGAGGAGCTTACAAAGCTGGAGAGCTGGAGATGAGGTGGGCCTGAGAACAGCTAGGGCCAACCTGTCCCGTGGCATCAGAGAGGCTAAGACACAGCACTCCAGGAGGATAGCTCACCAATTCAGTGACAGCAGAGACACTACGAACCTGTGGCAGGGGATACAGATCATTACGGACTACAAGCCCCCACCACGGACCTGTGACAACAACATCTCTCTGCTAAATGAGCTGAACACCTTCTTCGCTCGCTTTGAGCAACAAAACAGCACCACTGCATAGAAGACTCCACCTCCTCCCGGCGACCAGGTGATGACACTGACCCCAGACAGCGTGAGGAGATCCTTCAGCAGGATCAATGCCCGCAAAGCTCCGGGTCTCAGAACTCACTGATGTCTTCACAGACATTTTTAACATCTCACTGAGTCAGGCTGTTGTTCCCACATGCTTTAAATCTACCACCATCATCCCAGTCCCGAAGAAGCCATCTCCATCCTGCTTCAATGACTACCGTCCTGTTGCACTTACCCCCATCCTCATGAAGTGCTTTGAACGGCTAGTCATGCACCACATCAAGTCTCTTCACTCTGCTGACCCACAACTGCACACCGTCACACAGCTCCAACCTCTTTATTAAGTTTGCAGATGACACGACTGTGGTGGGTCTCATTAGCAACAAAGATGAGACAAACTACAGGAGTGAGGTGAGCCGCCTGGCCAAGTGGTTCAGTGACAACAATCTCTCTCTGAACATGGAGAAGACAAAGGAGATTGTTGTAGACTTCAGGAGAGCACAAACTCAGCATGTTCCTCTGACCATCAACGGTGCGACTGTGGAGAGAGTGAGCAGCACCAAGTTCCTGGGTGTGCACATCACAGAGGACCTCTCCTGGACTGAAAACACCGCAGCACTGGCCAAGAAATCACAGCAGTGTCTCTACTTCCTCCGCAAACTGAGAAGAGCCAGAGCCCCACCCCCCATCATGTACACCTTCTACAGAGGCACCATCGAGAGCATTCTGTCGAGCTGCATCACTGTGTGGTATGGCGCCTGCAACGCGTCCTGCCGAAAGACTCTGCAACGCATAGTGAGAGCAGCTGAGAAGATCATTGGTTTCTCTCTCCCCTCCCTCCAGGACATTTATGGAACATGTCTCACCCGCAAAGCCCTCTGCATCACAGGTGATCCCACTCACCCATCACACAGCTTCTTCAGTCTGCTACCATCAGGGAGGAGACTGCGGAGTCTCCAGGCCAGGACCAGCAGACTGAAGGACAGCTTCATCCACCAGGCTGTCAGGAAGCTGAACTCCCTCCCAAACCTGCCCCCCTCCCCTCTTCTTCCCCAGGCACCACTGAACTATGAACCCCCCCCCCAACTAATTATATGATGGCATGCACTAGTCACTCACTACCTCATTCGGCATGGAACTGACGTCATTCCACTACCTCATCAGTCAGTTAAATAACTGCTCTTGGTCACTTGTCACTTTAATCAGACTTAATAAGATATTCTTAATAAGTGATTTTTTGAACAAAAAAATCTTTTAACTGCACTGTTGTTCACTTCATTGATTTGCACAATATCTGTCATTTACCTTGCGCTGCTTTATTTAACTTTATTTTAAATTTTATTATATGTCTTTTTGTATAATTCCCTTATTGTATAGTTGTATCTACATTTTATATTTGATCTGGTTATTTTTCTAGTTATTTGACCTAGTAACGCAATTTAGATTCTCTGTATGTATGTACTGTACATGTGGAAATTGACAATAAAGCAGACTTGAACTTGAACTTGAAAAAAACATCAGTAGCACACTGTGTACTTGCCTGTTGTTTCAGGCTTTTGTTCAAGCTTCAAATATTGTAAATCTTCCATTAACAACACATAATGCTAGCAGATACATGGGTGGCATGTTATACTGTTTCATATTTCATTTTGCCAAGTGATAACACAACATTAAGGTATCAAAGAAAACAACTCTCTCTTTATTTGGTATCTCTGCTGGTTTGAGAAGCAACTCAAATTTCCAGTTAGATTTTGAAGGTCACACAGAGAGAGAGAGAGAGAGAGAGAGAGAGAGAGAGAGAGAGATAACTTTTTACAACATCAAATTTTGCTCTGCATTATCAGATGTCAAGTTGCCTTGAAGAGTGTACGAAATATACTTGATCTCACAATGTTGACCCGTTCTTCATGTGTAAGAAAAAAAATATATATTTTTTTTCATTAATTTGTGTTTGTTTTGCATCCTTTACTTTGGTTTTGTACTGTGGCGTGGAGCCACATGTAAATTGCATAATTCAGCTCAAATCAGGCTAATTGGTTTCTATTGATCAACATTGATTGAATGGCCAAGCATGGTGACCCATACTCAGAATTAGTCCTCTTCATTTCTCCCATCCTGATCCCATCCAAAATTGCACACACACAGCAGTGAAAACACAATCGCAGTATTGAAAGTGGGAGAGAGCACTGTCCATTTACTCCTCCCACCTACAATCCATGCCGGTACGGAGACTCAAACCCACAACCTTTGGGTTATGAGTCCAACTCTCTAACTATTAGGCCACAAATTCCCCTAGTTAACTAGTTCATAAATTATTAGTCAAATTCCATCAGCCATTTATGGGCTGTTTATTGTAATGAATATTTGACATGTCGGCTGTATTTGGAGATTGACTTTGTATTGCTTAGATATGCATAAATGTATGTATTTATATGACAAATATTGGAAATTTGTATACGCCATGCACAGTAAATGTTGACATGCACAGTTTTGATTTAGTTAAGAGATTAGATTTAAGCTTTAGGTTTGGCTGGGATTAAACTTGCCATAAAAGTACCAGAGAGAATATATTTAAATTAACTGTTTTCTTGCAGATTTTGACCTGGCTGATATTTTAAATGATGCTGACAGGCGTAAGTAAAGTGCACTCTGTATTAACTGTGTATGTACCTCTTTATGTTGATCGTCTACTTTTTGATATTGAAATGTAATGTTTTATGTATATATATATATATATATATATATATATATATATATATATATATATATATATATATATATATATATATATATATATATATAGTACAGACCAAAAGTTTGGACACACCTTATTCAAAGAGTTTTCTTTATTTTCATAACAATGAAAATTGTAGATTCACACCGAAGGCATCAAAACTATGAATTAACACGTGGAATTATATATGGAATTATATACGTAACAAATAAGTGTGGAACAACTGAAAATATGTCATATTCTAGGTTCTTCAAAGTAGCCAGCTTTTGCTTTGATTACTGCTTTGCACACTCTTGGCATTCTCTTGATGAGCTTCAAGAGGTAGTCACCTGAAATGGTCTTCCAACAGTCTTGAAGGAGTTCCCCGAGAGATGTTTAGCACTTGTTGGCCCTTTTGCCTTCTGTCTGCGGTCCAGCTCACCCCTAAACCATCTCGATTGGGTTCAGGTCCGGTGACTGTGGAGGCCAGGTCATCTGGTGCAGCACCCCATCACTCTCCTTCTTGGTCAAATAGCCCTTGATGCCTTCAGTGTGACTCTAAAATTTTTTTATAGTCATGAAAATAAAGAAAACTCTTTGAATGAGAAGGTGTGTCCAAACTTTTGGGTTGTACTGTATATATATAAAATAAAGTGGAAAACCTCTTTTAGTATATTATAATTTATACTGACGTTTCAAAACAATTAACAATGTTATTATGATTTTAAGCTTCTGGGAAGCCAAAAGAAAAACCAGCCCCACCGAAAATCTCAGATGATTCAGGTAACCTTACCATCATGCGCGAACATATTTTAGTTACTATATTTAATAATAGTATTGACTGAGTAACACATGGAAGTATATGCAGAGACTTATGTTTTTGCTTTGCTCTCATAGGATTTGATCTTTCAGATGTCTTTGATTTGGGTAAGTCTATTTGGGCTAAGAAATATTGACAAAAACAGTTGAAATGAATTGTGGTCATGTTAGTTTTTAATTTTTATCACATTCTTGTGGTTTACTTTATTAGGGCCTGTTGAATATATGATGATCAGTACATTGATTAAACTCATTGTTTATTCATGTCCTCATTTATGTACTTTAATTTTAAATGTTCTGGATAAGCTTTCCCTCTACTAGTGTGACAACTTGATGAACATTTAGTATCATTTCATGGCAAAATGAACACCACCTTTGATATTTTAATGGTTTTTATTATTATTATTATTTTATTTTAATTTTTATAACTCAAAATAATAAATAATAATAATATTTTTCAGAAAACATGGACTAATCTAATTCTGCGGCTGCATGCAGTTGCATTACTTGCAGTTCAGTAAAATTTCTGTTATACCAATTCAAACTCCACCATCCCTTGGTTTTCAGTGTAATAACTAAACTTGAATTACCCAAACCTCAAAATGAGTTTCTTTATGACCATTGTTTGTTGTACACAGACCTGAAAAAACCTGTAGTGGTTCCCCCCAAATCAGAAGATGGTAAGAGAACATTATACTGAGGTGTTTATGTAATAATGTATAATGTTTGTGGGTTACACTTTTATTTTAAGGTATCCTTGATGTAGTGTAATCATATACAGAAGTAATATTAATTTGCAACATGAGTTATTATTAGGGTCAGAGCCCTATCATGTTTTTGCTAGTTTCAGCACGTTGCTATTTTGAGGAACTAAAAAATAAACTGTGATATAGACCAACTCAAACCTGGTCTAAAGTGTGTTTTAATAAAATTTAAATACTGAATTGTTCCTTTTTTATTGTATTTTCCGATAAAAATAAACCATCAGGTAAAACATACCGTATATGTGACCTTGGACCACAAAACCAGTAATAAGAGCACATGTTCTGAAATTGAGATTTATACGTCATCTGAAAGCTAAATAAAAAAAGCTTTCCATTGATGTATGGTTTCTTATGATAGGACAATATACATATATAATATATATTATACAATATACACACACACACTCACACATATATATATATATATATATATATATATATATATATATATATATATATATATATATATATATATATATATATATATATAATAGAGATACAACTATTTGAATGTTTGGAATCTGAAGGGTGCAAAAATCAAAATCAAAATATGGATAAAATTGCCTTCAAAGTTGTCCAAATTAAGTTCTTAGAAATGCATATTATCAAAAATTAAGTTTGAATAGATCTACAGTAGGAAATTTTTCAAAATATCTTCATGGGACATTAACTTAATATCCTAATAATTTTTGGCATAAAAGAAAAACTTTTTATTTATTTTTTCTTCCCCATACAATGTATTTTTGGCTATTGCTAAAAGTAAACCTTAGCGACTTAAGACTTTTGTGGTCCAGGGTTACATATGCATACACATCATTGTAGGTAAATTCTGATTCTTCTAATCAGGTGTTACATTATTTTTGTACAGTGATCAACTTACCATTGCAAAAATTAACATGATGTTTTCATTTTTAGGTCTCTTCAATCTGTCTGATGCATTTGGTCCAGGTAAAAATGAGAGCTGTGCTTTTTTCCTTAACTTTTGTCACGTGTATATAGTTTCCATTCTTCCTGACTGACAGACGTTATCTGTGGAACACAATTACATGTGGTCCCACCCAAGGAGAGTGGAAGTGGTATGTTTCTGCCAACATCTGTTATTATGGTCTTGCAATGGTTTCATTTTTGGGCTCTTTTGTATGTTAAAGGGGTGATTGGTCTGCTTTTTTCAAAGGTTCGATTGTGTTTATGGGCAGCAGTGTAACATTTCTCATGCTTCGTAAAATAAAAAATAATTAAAAAACCACCTAGTGCACATTGTTCAGAAAATGTCACACCCTCTTACCATTACGGGACAGTGTTTATTAAAACATCAGGGTTAATAATTTCACAAACAGGGCTCTAGATTAACTTTTTGCACTGGTTGCACTGGTGCACCAAAAAAAAAAAAAAAAATAGGTGCACCCAAATTTTCAACTGCATTGCATGTAACACCGCTATTTTACAAGTTCACGTTTTTTAAAACTGCTGTCCATATAAGCAATATTGACTTGTAACTTAAATGATTAACTAACAATCTGGTCAACATAAAGTTCTTTATTTGAAGCAAAATTCTATATAAAAGGTAACTTACTGGAAATGTGTTGGTGCTTAAAGTGCTTCACTGAGATGAAATTAAGTATTTTTAAGGGCTTCAAACTGAATATCTCATGCCCCTCAGATGGCCAACTCCTGTATTTTGGCCCTCTTGATCTTTGGCCTTGGCTAAACCAGCTGGCCTCTCCCTGATGCTTATCAGATCTTCCACTGTGTGAATGAAGGGATACTCTAGTGTTTGATTTGAGCAGTCCCTAAACAGCTTCAACTACTGTTTCAGCTATTAAAATAGTTAAGTTTTGTATGTAATAGCAAAATGATTATATTTAGGTATGCTTAGATATGCATAAATGTATGTATTTATAGGACACAGATTGGAAATTTGTATATGCCATGCACAGTAAGTGTTGACATGCACAGTTTTGATTTAGTTAAGAGATTAGATTTAAGCTTGAGTTTTGGTTGGGATTATACTGGCCGTAAAACTACCAGAGAAAAAATATAAAAATAACTGTTTTCTTGCAGATTTTCTGGACCTCACTGGTTTTTTTATGATGCTGACAGCCGTAATTAAAGAGCACTCTCTATTAACTGTGTATTGTCCATGGACTAATCTAATTCTGCGGCTGCATGCGGTTGCTTTACTTTCTTTTTTTTTTTTTATTAAGAATTAATTTTGAAAAACTTTTTTTGCTTGTTAAATATAAAAATAATTTTATTTATTTATCTATTAAGTAATGATCAAGCGGCCAGTGGCAGACAGTGAGCCTATGTTTTACAATAATGAACCAATACTCAGTGAATATATGTGTAGTGTGGAAAGAGGACCAGAGACAGCAATTTGCGGAGCAGATACAGTCTTTAAAGAATGAAAGACAGGAGCTTGAAAATTATTGTAAAAAAAGTCCCAAAGGGAAAAAACGGGAACCAAAAACCTTGTCTCGTTCAAAAAGGAGGAAGCAAAAAACCACCGGCCGCCCAGGCAGAATCAGTATGGTGGACAGCTCCGCAACAGCACAGTAGGGAGAGATCGGCAGGTCAGGAGACGAGCAGTGGCAATATTTCTAGGCTCACACTCTCGGCAACCCCAAACAGACAGGACAATAACTAAGACATGACAGGGGACAAGACATACAGAGTTAGCCAGTTTTAGAGGAATAATCTGGCCAGCCAGGTAGGGAAGAGAGGAAAAGTAGTAGGAGTGCTAATCAAAGGAGAAGGGGAAACAGGTGCGGGAAGCCAATCGCAAAGAGTAGCGCAATGAGGAGCAGCTGAAGGAGATTAACAGCAGAGGAAAGGTGAGTGCAAAAAAGGAGAGGAGGAGGGATCATGACAATGCCCGAGGGGGAAGCCTGGTGGGAGTGGAGGAAATCATCAATAAGCGAACGGTCCAGAACATCCCGGGAGGGGATCCTATTTCTCTCCTCAGGACCATAACCCTCCCAGTCCACTAAGTACTGCTGACCCCGACCCCGGCGGCGGACGTACAATAACCTACAAACCCTACAGACAGGGGATACCTCGATCTGCACAGGGGGGGGGAGGAAGACCGGGGTGGGACGCGGATAACGCGATTATCCGGTCGATGACGGTGAGGATGACAGTGTTACCGGCCGACGGGGGAAGACCCGAAATGAAATCTAGAGCGATATGGGACCAAGGGCATGAGGGAATAGGGAGGGGTCTGAGGAGGCCAGCTGGAGGGGAGTTCCCAGACTTGGTCTGTTGCGCACACGGCGCAGGCGGCTGCAGTACAAAACGACGAGTATCCCGTTCGAGGGAGGGCCACCAGAACCATTGGCCTATGGAAGCCAGGGTGCCCCTAACGCCGGGATGGGCAACTAAAGAAGATCGGTGGGACATCGACGGGGAGTGGCGAAGTGAGAAAGAGCCCGTTTGACTAGTCTCTCGATTCCCCAGATGGCCGCACCAATCACGCGCCCCTTAGGGATAATGGGAACGTGTGACTCGGAGCCCTCTGAGGAATCAAAGAGGCGGGACAAAGCATCAGGCTTGACATTCTTCGAGCTGGGTCGGTAGGAAATGGAAAAGTCGAAACGGGTAAAAAACAACGCCCAACGAGCCGGACGGGCACTCATCCTCCTGGCGGAACGAATATATTCGAGGTTCCTGTGATCCGTCCATACTATGAAAGGAACACAGGAACCCTCCAACCACTGACGCCATTCACCTAGCGCCAGGTGGATGGCGAGTAATTCACGATTGCCCACGTCGTAATTACGCTCAGAAGGAGATAACCGATGTGAGAAATAAGCGCAGGGGTGGATCTGACCAATGGAGGCAGATCGCTGGGAGAGTATGGCTCCAACGCCTACCTCGGATGTGTCAACCTCGACAATGAACTGTCTGGAGGGGTCGGGGGTCATAAGGATGTGAGCGGACGTGAAAAGGGTCTTAAGACGGTCGAAAGCACTCTGGGCGGACTCGGTCCATTCAAAACTGGACTTGACAGAAGTAAGGACGGTTAGAGGCACGGCGACCTGACTGAAGTTACAAATAAAGCGTCTGTAAAAATTTGTGAACCCCAAGAAACGCTGCAAGGCGACACAAGAATCAGGAACTGGCCAATTAATAACCGCGTTAACCTTAGCGGGGTCCATGCTAATGCCCTCCACTGAAATGACTGACCTCAAAAAAGTGACCAAGCACGCATGGAAGCAGCATTTCTCAGCCTTTACGAACAGTTTATTCTCGAGAAACCTTTGAAGAACACGGCGAACCTGCTGGACGTGCACCTGGAGGGAGGGCGAGAAAATACGAATATCATCAAGATAAACGAAAACAAAAATATTGAGCATGTCTCTAAGGACGTCATTGACCAACACCTGAAAGACAGCGGGGGCGTTTACAAGACCGAACGGGAGAACGCGATATTCAAATGCCCAAGGGGAGAGTTAAACGCGATATTCCATTCATCCCCCTCCCTTATGCGAATTAAATGATAGGCGTTGCGAATGTCCAACTTCGTGAAGAATGCGCCCTGCAAGACCTCAAAGGCCGATGACATGTGGGGTAATGGATAACGGTTTTTAATAGTCATTTCATTAAGGCCCCGATAGTCTATGCAGGGGCACAAAGAACCATCCTTCTTCACAAAGAAGAACCCAGCGCCCGCGGTAGAGGATGAGGGAACTATGGTACCTGCGTCTGGGGACTCCGACAGATATTTCTCAAGAGCTTCGTGTTCGGGGCTCGACAGGGAATACAATCTACCACGAGGTGGCGTAGTGCCCGGGAGAAGGTCGATGCTACAGTCATACGGACGGTGAGGAGGGAGAGAAGTGGCCCGAGAACGGCTGAAAACCATCCGCAGATCGTGATACTCCTCCGGCACCCCAGACAAATCACCTGGGTCCTGAAAAACAGAGACAGAGGATACAGGAGGAGTAGCAGAGGTTAAACACTTAACATGACAAGAAACATTCCAAGAGAGAATGGTACCCTTTATCCAGTTAATCTGAGGATTGTGCTGTATAAGCCAGGGGTGTCCTAAAACTACCGGGAAATATGGGGAATGAAAAGTTAAAAAGGAAATGGTCTCACGGTGGTTACCGGAGATAGTGAGAGTTAAGGGTGGAGTCTCATGGTGAATACCTTGTGCGCAAGCCCATGACTCATCCATGAAATTGGATGAGTCATGGAGTCAATCAGGGTCAATCAGGGCCCTGCAGGAGGTAGAGGAACCAGGCCAATGAAGATTGATCGTGAAGGTGGTGCAGGAGTTAGGAGGAGAGACCAGATTGCGCTCGCCAGTAGCCCTCCCCTTACTGACGAGCACTCATCCTCCTGGTGAAACGAATATATTCGAGGTTCCTGTGATCCGTCCATACTATGAAAGGAACACAGGAACCCTCCAGCCACTGACGCCATTCACCTAGCGCCAGGTGGATGGCGAGTAATTCACGATTGCCCACGTCGTAATTACGCTCAGAAGGAGATAACCGATGTGAGAAATAAGCGCAGGGGTGGATCTGACCATTGGAGGCAGATCGCTGGGAGAGTATGGCTCCAACGCCTACCTCGGATGTTGCATGGCCTTTGGCTTTTAATGGACACACATCTACAAAATGCGCAGGTGAAGCGCAATACATGCAGAGGCGATTGTCAACTCTTCGCTCTCGCTCCGTAGAGGATATGCGGATGCCGCCCAGTTGCATGGCCTCAGGTTCGGAGGAGGAGGAGTGGAAGGGGATCGGTGGGTAGCGAAGCCAGTAGAGCAGACTCCAGACCTCGATCGCGGCGGTGCTAAGTCAATCAGTGAATCCAGATGAGTAGGGACCTCCCTGGACAAAATCTCATCCCCTACATCGCCGTTGAGCCCCTCCAGAAAGCGAGCGAGCAGCGCCGGCTCATTACAGCCACAGGAGGTTGCCAATGTGCGGAACTCGATAGAAAAGTCCGTAACAGAGCACTTACCCTGGTGCAGAGAAGACAAGAGGCGGGAGGCCTCCTCCCCGTAGACAGACCAGTCGAAGAAACGGATCATTTCCTCCTTGAAGAGGGAGAAGCGCTCGGTGCACACGGCCTTGGCCTCCCAGACTGCCGTTACCCACTGGCGAGCTCGTACGGAGATAAGGGAGATAATGTAGGCGATCCTTGCCCGGTCTCCAGAATAGGTTGATGACTGGAGGGAAAACACAACCTCGCATTGGGTTAGAAACGAACGGCACTGGGTGGGCTCACCGGAATAGCACGGCGGGTTGTTAATTCGAGGCTCCGTGGGGTGAATAGATCCGGACAGGGCTGGCGGATTGAGGCAACACTGGTGAAGCTGTTTGGCAATATCCGTCACCTGTGCAGCCAGAGTCTCCATGGCCTGTCTCGCGGCCGACAGTTCCTCCTCGTGCTTGCCCAGCATAACCTCCTGGATCTCGACGGCCGTCTGGATCGGATTCTCTCTTGCTGGGTCCATAGCTGGCCAGATTATTCTGTTGTGTGGAAAGAGGACCAGAGAGAGCAATTGACGGAGCAGATACAGTCTTTAATGAATGAAACACAGGAGCTTGAAAATTCTTGTAAAAAAAAAACAAAAAGAGTCCCAAAGGGAAAAAACGGGAACCAAAAACCTTGTCTCGTTCAAAAAGGAGAAAGCAAAAAACCTGCGGCCGCCCAGGCGGAATCAGTCCGGTGGACAGCTCCGAAACAGCACAGTAGGGAGAGATCGGCAGGTCAGGAGATGAGCAGCAGCAATACTTCTAGGCTCACACTCTCGGCAACCCCAAACAGACAGGACAAGAACTAAGACATGACAGGGGACAAGACATACAGAGTTAGCCAGTTTTAGAGGAATAATCTGGCGAGGCAGGTAGGGAGGAGAGGAAAAGAAGTAGGAGTGCTAATCAAAGGAGAAGGGGAAACAGGTGCGAGAAGCCAAGCACAAAGAGTAGCGGAATGAGGAGCAGCTGAATGAGATTAACAGCAGAGGAAAGGTGAGTGCAAAATAGGAGAGGAGGAGGGAAAGAGTCTGAGTGAAAAAGGGAGGGGGAAAGAAAAAGAGAGCCAGGATCATGACAATATGCCTCACAGACATGGAAAACTTATCTATAGAAAGCTTTATATAACTACTTAAAATAAAACAAATCGAAAACAATAACTCTTTCATTATAATCATAATCTGTAAAGATGCATTTCTCTCTAAAGGCTCGTCTAATGAGGAGATGATGAGTCAGGATCGGCTGTCACAGATAAGGAAAGAGGACCCAAAAGCAGAAGGCATTTTGAAAACGTTTAATGGTGAGACTCAGTTCAGGAAAGGAACACAGGTGGCCATTTAGGTGGGATAATCCAACACAAAGTTTTTCAATATTAAATCCAACAGAAGATAGTCTCAGTCCAAAGGGAACAGAAAGTCTCTTAGCAGTAATGCAACAGAAATACACGGTCAGGACTGGCAACGGGAAAACCCCAGGAGGTAGAGAGAGAGGCTGGGTTTGTTCTGAGCACGGGAACGCCAAACCGTAAACCACTCACGTAGCTGGAGGATGGACAGAGCAGACGCGAGGTAACAATGCACAATGCGATCGAGTGTTTACATGCACTCTAGATCATATTAGAAAAAGAATAAACCCTTTCAATTCGCTCAAAATTGAATTCAGATCAAACTTTTTAAGGTGTTTACATGAAGGCTTTTCGGTCCGATTGAACCATCAATCCAATTACTAACTGATTACTAACTAACGATTACTAACATGTAAACAGCCATCGTGTCTAAGGAGGAGGGAGAGACAGACATGGTGGAGACAGGGTAACGAGTTAAATAGTATATTGCATGAGTACAATTAAACAAAATAGAAAAAAATCACAATAGGTTATTGTGTCCTTGTTCTTCCAGAGGGTAGGGGAGCACAGGGTGGTGAGGAAACTCCCAGCCCGGAGATGGCAGCGGCTGTGGTGTGTCTAAAGGAGCCCAGCACGAGTGCGTCCCGAACGCATGGCATGGGTGGAAGTGGCCGTGTGCTGACTGATGGTGTTCCTGAGACACAGAGTGACACAACTGATGCATTAAAAGTCATAGCAGATGAGCTTAAGAAAATAAGTGTTGTGTTGTGTGACATTGCATCTACATTAAAAGTTAAAAAATGAACCTTCGCATTGCTGTCCCTTCACATATGACACTTGATTACTTCCCAACGGACATCATTGGGCATCACTGTACTGCATTTACTCTGCACTCTGATGGTTTGGGAATCTGGTGAGAAGCCAACATCTGATGGGGTAACCACTGTCACTTTCACAGTATAACAGATTATCTGTACACTAAGCTTGATCTGTTAGGAAACAGACATTGTCATTTTATCTTTGCAAGAAGCCAGCCATAACGCACGGCACCTGGCCCAAGTCTATTCCATACACTGCTGTGTTCTAGAATAAACAAGTAATGTTGATCCAGGCCATCGTGCCATGACATTTGTCAGAATCAAGTTTGGCTCACAAATAACTTGCACATTTATGGAATGCACATTTTTTATACACATACACTCATTCTCATGTGGAGCCTTTATAGCAATATGAATGCAGTTAATTGGAACGAATACATTTGGGAATATGGGCATTGCTATAAATTGCCTTTTGATATGTGCCTGTTCTCCAAAAGTGTAAGAAAACCTTACGTATCAACAAATCCCTTTTAAAACAGAAGGCATCAAGGAACTCGGATTCCTGGGAAATCCCAGACCTATGAAAAATGGAACAGAATTATGCATTTCCAAAATAAGCTTTGCACAGAAGCAAAATCACATCATGATATTTGTAAACTTACGTATCGGCTACCTCCCACTAGGTAACTCAAGGTTGCCAAAAATCCTAAAACTGAAAGGATTTGTGTTGATTCATGGACAGGAATGGCATGGTTTCGCCTAGTTTGCCTTTGTAATTTTGGGCCCAATTCAGCACACAGATCCAAGATCATGGCTCTAAGGAACCTAAATTGGCTCATTAGCCAGTCATTAACGTGGGCCAGGAATTCTCAATGGACTCTCCTAAGTCTGGTACTGACATAGTCATCCAGCAATGCCTGTGCAACCATCATGCAATGATATATGCAGAAGTGTCACCGCAGTAGTTATATGTTTACAGCAATCAGATAGTTCTTTACACCAGCGGTTCCCAATCCCAGTCCTCGTGCCCCCCTGCTGTACATATTTTGCATGTCTCTTAACACACCTGGTTCAGATAACAAACTTGTTAGGAGCTTTGTTCTGATTGATATGATCCCTACAGTGTCCCTACAAAATCCAAGTTTTCTTCTCTTTGGAACAATAATGAATGGATATGTACTGCGCAGCTGCCTACAGTGTCGTCACACACAGATGAGACTCTCCTGCTGAGCGAATCATCGGTTCAACTCTCCCATCTATTCAAGAACTGTACTTATCCAGAGTGAGAAAAAGGGCTGTCAAAATCACTCTGGACCCCTCACATCCAGCACACTCCCTCTTTGAACTGTTGCCATCTGGTCGACGCTACAGAGCACTGAGCACTAGAACGACCAGACACAGGACCAGTTTCTTCCCTCAGGCAATCCATCTTATGAACAGCTGACAATAATGGCGAACACACTACACTTTATATTTATATACACACACTTTATTTATCTAACACACATACTTAGTATACACTTAAATTTTGCACACAATATATATGTACATACATAACTTCACTTTGTAATATACCTGCCTACAATTGTCATTTGTATATTTTCATTCACTGTCTACATATTTGTATTTTTTATTCTTTTATTATGTGTTTTATGTTCTGTCGCTGTCATTCTGTTGTACTGCGGAGCTTCTGTCACGAAAACAAATTCCTTGTTTTACTTTTTTTAAATATGAGCAGGGCTTGATTGTTTTTAATATAAGAAGTTATATTTATAGCAAATGTAAAAGCCCTTTCACACTAAAAAGTTTAATGAATAAACCTCTGACTGTAGGAAAAGTAAATTCACGTCTGTACAGTAGAACATTGGAGAAAAAGGTTGAACACTCTTCAGCAATAAAATGACAATGATGCACAATTGTTAGTTTATTTAAAGTAATTTTTGCTCATTTGTATGGTTGAACTGGATCATCAAAGGTCAGAAGCAAAGATATTAGTTAATAAAATGGGATTAGATACGTTTACGTTTACGATACGGATTCCGGGTTTTGTCATAATAAGTTTTAATTCATTTGATGGATACTAAATCTGTTTTTTTTTTTGTTTTGTTTTTGGGGGGGGGGAGTGGGATGAATTAATGCACATTCACATCTATAGCCAGATCTGGGCCAAAACTGTTTGCTGTCTGATTACTTTATTTAGCGTTTATGTAAACACTACATTCCGATTCATCAATCGGAATGAATTCAGTCCATTTGAACCAAAAATTGTGCATGTAAATGTAGCCATTGAGTGGTAAACCCATACATCTTGAGATCATTAGAAAATGATAGTTGAGGAAACCCAATTGATGTACTTTTATTATTTAATGCATTTTATTTATTTAAATTGGCATTGTGAACATGCATGTAGTTATGATTAGGACGCATAATGAGGATTAAAAGTGATTTGTCTGTTTATGGTATAGGGATCTATATACAACTTCTCAAGTTTAATACGTTTCATTTCCATCATCTTTTGTCAGTCCCTCTACTCACCATGTCTTCAAACTGCTCTGTGTCTCCAAAAAGTCTGTACACATGGGCGGAGGTGGGTAGAGTACCCAAAAACTTTACTCAAGTAAAAGTAAAAGTAATTCTAGAAATATTTACTCAAGTAAAAGTAAAAGTACTAGTCTCGAATAGATACTTGAGTAAGAGTAAAAGAGTATCAGATAAAAAATCTACTCAAGTAGTTAGTTACTTTGGGTCATATATACGGAGCCTATTTTTATTTAGATATATAGATAAATGTACGTAATGTATGTGTGCGTGTGTAAATGTATATATTTCATCAGCCTTTACTCCAATTTATTATAAAACCCTGTCTGTTTACTTAAGTAACAGATATAGGTTTCATGCCATAACAAATTTTTAATACGACTGACTTTATATTAAATGTGAATTTAACATTGAAAGTTAATGTGATATAAATATTGCTACTAATCTTTCATTGATCAGAAAGAGAGCAAATAACATTTACATTATTAAAGATCATTTTCACTGACAGTCTAGATTTCAATCACTCTCAGAAACTCCCATTAAAATCACTGAAACTGTTAACACTGTGAAATCAATATCTTAATTATAGATTCGTACACACATCTGCACTTTGTTGTTTCTGATGAGAGAATTCGCCAGAAAGAGGTGTGCAGTCAGTGAACGAGTGAAGGAAGCACCGGCATTTCAGCGATGACTCATCGGAACACCTCCAATTGGCCTGATTGCATTCAAAAGAACCGTGTGTGATTGGTTATAATGCGCAACGCTGTAAAAACGCGTCTGTCTCTGGCTCAGCACCAGCAAGCGATCACAGATCTGAATTTAACAGCTGATGATATGACTTGCTGAACGTACTCGCGTGATTGTATTAAAATTAATAAAATCTTAATCGGCTATTTTTTGTCTTTTGGAAGCTGCATTCAACTTGACTCCCCTCTGTTATAAGCCACACACGTACGGTGTACTCACACTAGCCAGTTTGAACCGTGCCTGAGTGCGTTTGACCACCAAAGCGCGGTTCGTTTGACTAGTGTGAGTGCTCCGAACCTTGCCCGGGCGCGGCTCGATTGGCCGGCCCTGGCCCGCTTGGAAGAGGTGGGCCAGGGCACGGTTCAGTTGGACTCGGGCGCGGTTCGCATGCAGTGTGAGCGCTAACCATGCCGTAGCACAGAAAAGGACGCGTTGCGTCATGGTTTTGCGATGCTCCAAAACCAACATGGCAGGGAAAGGGTCGCTTTGGTCTACGGCAGAGGTGCAAAACGCATAAAAACTGCAAAGTCCTTGCTGCACTTCAGCTGGTACCTTGCAAACATCCTCATACGAGCAGCACGATTACGTGAAAATTTTCGCGCCACTAAGGCGACACATCTGTTTAACAACAGGCTGTGAGAGGGCTGTGGACCAAACGACACAAAATTATCCACAAAGAAAACAGAGCGATGGACTCCATTGTGTTCAGAGAGCGCCGCTCTTCCAGGGGGCAAGGAACTCGACCGGAAGTTGAAGTCGGGTGGGGGCTGCCATCTTTTAGCAGAACTTCACTTGCGTTAGCATTCCCATTGACTCCCATTCATTTTGGCGTCACTTTGACAGCGAATAACTTTACATCTGAAGCATTTAAAGACTCCATTTGTCCATTATTTATTTCTAAAGATACACGACAATGTATAAAGGGCTCCATTACCTTCTAGGTTACATTATGGCCCCGTATAAACAGTTTTTGTAAAAAATAGGCTAACGATTGCGTCATAACCACTCGTTTCTCTGTCGCATTACCGTACACACAGGAGGAGAAGCTCGCAGGCAATTAACTTAATATGGCGTACTGGCGTTACATTTTAAAATACTATACAAAATATTTATTTAGAATACTTTATCCTGCTCACTCACAACAAAGAACTCCCCGCTCAAGCTCGCCGTCTCTGCAAGATTAACGATGGCAGTTTGCACGCACAGCCACTTAGAAGATTTACATCTGTCAGACAGGTTGCTGACGTCGTCAAGCTTCGTTTGAGTCTGCGCGTCAGAAACGGAAGTGCTAAAAAATGCTAAAAACGGGCTTCACTTGTCTCAATTGAGTTCCAATGGGGTCGCTGTGTCCATTTCTTTTACTGCCTATGCGCTCTTCCTGTTTATCCCGAAACCATCGCACCATAATGACGTAAGCGTGCTCCGGCACAAATTCTGAAACCCTATATGTGAGTGCAGGCCAGAGGGGGAGTGGGGAGGGGGGACAATCGTACTCGGGCCCGGTTCATGGCAACCGTGCCAAGTGTGAGTACACCCTAATGTCACAGTGGTATCGTGTACTGTAATCGAATGTAGCTCAAGTTATTACCTGTTAAACAGTAGACAGCACAAACATTCATCTAATAAGGATCTCCATCGCAAGCAAATAATAGCCTTTGCAGATTTGCTTTCAATTCAGTGCAGTTCCATATCCACGTTTTAACGCTGCTGATGATCAAACGTTACAACTCTGAGTGAACCGCTTCAGAGCTCAGCGCGTTGCTTCAGGGTACTGAACGACTCTTTCAAACTGATTCATGAGCCAATTCACTCGTTTGCCAATTGGTTTGATCAAGCCTTTGAACAGAATTGACTCAAAAGAATGAATCATTAGCGAATGGGCATCGCTCATTGTCCAGAGAAAAGTAGACGGCGCATTTGGAATAAACTGAACCATTTACAACATTTATTGCATTGAGATAAAGTAACGAGAGGAGCGTCGCCCACAGTAACGAAGTAAAAGTACAGATTTTTCCCAAAAAATGTACTAAAGTAAGAGTATAAAGTACCCATTTTTAAATATACTCCGAAAAGTATTAGTTACCCCGAAAAATTACTCAAGTAAATGTAACGAAGTAAATGTAACTCGTTACTACCCACCTCTGCACATGGGTCAGAGTTTGCATGCAGGTTCACAAATTTTCCTGTCAAGTTAGTTTTTATAAATCCCACCTTTTGCATAGGAAGTAGTGTTAGCCTATTTAAAGGCAGGATTTGTGCGTATGCAATGGTATTAAATGAGACCCCTGGCCTGAAGACATCTGATATTCAGTTATAATTTATACCAGCACCAACAAGAAATTTCTTGTTTTAGACTAACTAAAAACATAAAGTGTCCATCTGTCATAAATTTAGTTTGATTAGAGTCCTGGTCCGAAGACATCTAAAGGCCAATGTTAATAACATGATATTTCATGTATTACACTAACTACATACCATATTTGATCTGCACCAAACTCCACATTTGATAAAAGTCCTGACTTGAAGACATCTGCATGCAAATATTCAGTTATATTCATAGCACCATCAACTGGAAACAGGAACTTTGGCACATATAAATAACTTATTATTTATCCTCTATTTACCACTTTAAATGCATAATGCCCACCGTTCACTGTTTTCCTAAGATCACCGGGTGGAGGTGGATCCCAGTGCGTGGGCCTGTCAACGCTGCTTGCAGCTTTAATATGAAACCGCAAACAGTAATCATTTTTAGAAATAATTATGATGTTTAGTTGAAACACATGTAATTTATGTTGGTGATGATACTGGTGTTTTCTCCTCTTCTGTCTACTCTTCAGAGCTCTCTATAATGCAAAGGCTGACTAACCTTTTAAAATTTTTGATCTCCAATGGAAAGCATATTTACATTGTGAATTGTTCTGTATTCTGTGCACTTCTCTGTTGTTTATAGTGCATGGTTCAATTTAAAAATTCTGAATTAATAAATATAATAACATGTGACTGATTTTAGACAAGAGCATGGCACTTGGGATTTTAGAGAGCTATTAATTGGACAAAAATTCTAACATGAGGCACAATTATGCATATACAAGAATGCATATCCTCATAAAGTCAAATTTAAAAGCACGCTAGCTTACAGCTAAACTTTAACACATTCATTCTAAAACCCACAAATTAAACATGATTTTTATGGTTTTTATTGACAAAAAACATGGATTATGTACACATTTTATCAGTCATTTTCAAATTCAGTGAAGTCCATCAAGGAAGAATTGTGTAAATTAAAAACAGTAAATTATTTACACTTTAAAAAGTCAGAGGGCCTGAGAGATGAAGACAGAAGAATGATCACTGAACCTAATCTGATTCTTATGTGTATTACACATTAAGCACAAATGCTATTTTGGGGATTTCCGTTTTTCATTTTCCTACCTAATTTTGAATGCCTGCCTATACTAATGCTACAGTGTAAGCTCAGAAAGTTTGGTATAATTTCAAAGGAAACCCTTTGAAATTACATAAAACACTGTTGAAATTGATAAAAATGACAATATATGCTGTCTGTGTTATAATAAATAGGGAAAAAAACAAGGCGCTTTTTTATTTTATTTGTGTAAACTGAAGTTTGAAATGTTATAACTCAGGCATTGAAGGGGCTGGCAACTTCAGACCAATGTCTTGTGCTTGTTCCACTTGTCAGCTATTAGAGGAAAACAGAAATTTCTTTCTATCCTAATCTATGCAAAAGTTCTTCTATTCCAACTGAAGGAAGGAATAATACCATTTTTGTATACAATTTTTGTCTAAATAAGTATGAAGTCATCTTTTGCACACTTGCAGTATGGAATAATGTGATCTCTGTATATTATTTTACAGAAAACACTCAGAAGTTACATAAAAAGCTGCTGTTTGTGACAAATAGTATTATTTATGTTGTTTCACATATGATGAACCATCTCAATACAATGTGCTTTTTTTGTGTGTTGGTTTTCTGAACGGTCTTTGAAAGAGAATAAGTCAAATTACACAATAGCAACATGCATAAAATTATAAAAAATATCTGGTCTATCACAATCTAAAATAGAATCCACAATCTCCAGCTTCATATCGTTTCATTTATGTCTATTCTGCATCGTGTAAAGATTGGGAGACCTCGCCTGTCTCTTTCATATTTAATATTTTGATTTTTTATCAGCGTGTATGTTGGTTTCGGTTCTGATACAGCGTAAACAAGCTCCCCGAAGCTTTTGCGCGAACTTCGGAGCGTCAACAAACTAATTTATGTTTATTCCCCCAGTACTGTACGGATTACTGTACATTCACTGAGATGCGGTCGAACACTGCACAGTTATGAAAATAAACATATTAGCTTATTGCTAGCGAAGCTTCCAAGCCTCAGAATAAAGAATCAAATGTATGAAAGCGAGTAGCACGCGTATAGGCTTACCAGATGCGCGTCCTGACCTCTCCACGGCGAAGTTGGCCACCCATAACTTGTTTTATGAATATTATGCATTATAAATCCGGAGATTCGGCCATTTGTAGTTTCGCCTTGCGTGGCCTTTGTTTAGAAGCAGCAAAAAACTCAGTTTCCCAGACACCAGTGCGTCACACGAACGGAAAGGAGTGGGCAGTCGCTGTCCAGTTCCAGCACCCCCGCGGTGCTGAATCACACATTTGATTGGAGGGAACGACTTGTGAATGGCAGCAATTAGGACAAATGGCGCTTCACAAAAGAGGTCAGATGTCTATAGCAGAAGAAAGGCTTTTAGACCCATCAATATGAGTAAGAGATCTTGTCAATCATACAAAAATAAGTGCAAAATGTATAAATAATAAGGTGAGAAATTTTACATCGCGATTCTGTTGAAGATCATTCGATCTGTGATTGTCACACAATAAAATGATCTACATCATCAGATTCCTGAGAATGAGAGCTTTCTTGTGATATATGACTTGACTGTTTTGTGAAAAATATTTTAAATACACATTCTTACGAAAACGTGTTCGCAATCGTTAGATGGAAATTTATGGGGGGGGAAATATATTTCTTAGCTTAATTTGACTACTTTATGTATCATAAAACCCCAATTAATGGTATTCTTTGTAAAGAAAACACTAAGCTTTCAAATGAACCCATTTTTGGGCAAATGCCATATAAGGAAGGATATGCAAATGAGACACAAACATCTGGCATGCTATTTTCGGACCCGGTACCGGGTCTGCAGAGTTTAAGTTAAGGTGGTGGAACTTCTTATGACAAAGACCTATTTGATGTAAACAAAGGGGGTGAATACAAGCCCGATGGAGGCCAAGTGGAGGTTTGTTTCATAATTTCTTCTTAGTTTTGGGTTTTCTCATGTTTTTATAACTAAAATATGGCAATGTTTCATGTCCAACGCATAGGCAAGCCCCAAATGCAATCACAATTGCCTTAACTTGCAAGCATTTATTTAATGTGCTTTCTATGACTTTAATCAAGTTTTGTGAATGAATCTGAAATTGGACGTTTGTTCTGGTCTAAGGGCGAGGAGCAGACATTCCTGATTATGATCAAAATGGTAATTATTTCCCTACAATATACTTGCCAATACTTGCTATTTGGTCCATAACCTTTAATTGGTATGTAGTAATCTTGAATAGTAAAATATTTCTATGTTTTTCTTGTAGTTAATTTGTTTCTCATTAGGTGGTGCGTCTGAACAACCTCATGGTGAAGATTCATAAATTTAATTCAATTTTACTTTTACTGTTCCATCTATCTGTAATTGTTTTGGAAAAAGTCACATGGCCACATAGTGTGGATTATTATGGAATCCAATGAAATAGAAAGTTGTTCACAAACGCAGACATGAATGAGTGCCTCTGGGAAGTGTCTTTGCTTTAGCTCTCTGTTTCTGGCTCTCTGTTCCTCACTTCACTTCTAGCTGTTTGACTTTTTTTGAAGCTCGGTTTACTTGCCAGCGTTGACTTTCCCAGAGGAATTAGCCTGTCCTCTTTCAGATTATTTTTAAATCAAGAATATGACAGTTCAAGAGTCTGACCACAAAGCTAAAACATCTTAGCCTAAATACTGTGCGAGACCATGGAAACTGCACTAGATTGCTGACAGACTGTCAACACAGTTCTATAAGGAAATAAATAAATAAATAAAAAGCAATTATTGTGGGTAGGACATGTTGAGGTTTTCCACTAGCAGATGTTTTCTTCTGTGTTAGAATAGTCTGAAGACTGATTGTTTTGACTGTCCGTTCTGCCAGTGGCTGTGCCCTAAATCTCTGCTTGGATTGCCCGTTGTTGCAGATCTTAAACCAGCAGTGCTCTAGATTATCAAGATGCTAATTAATAATATACCAGAAGGCCTCAGTGTTGGGAATTCCTAGTTTAATCAAGTAGCAGAGCCCCTGTTAGAGCCGATATGGGAGTTTCTGAATGTAACGGGGAAAAGGGAGATAACTGTCCTGGATAGTTACCCTCTTTGCTTGTATCTGGTTTTTAAAAGGTTTTAACCATTGTTTACATGATTTGGAAGTTATACTTGGTTGCAAGTCTGGAACTGCTGGTGTTTATGGTCTTTTGGGGACGAGATGCATGTTTGGTAATGATCAAGTTGATCAAATGATCAAATTGATTCATTTGGTAGTGAGGAATTAATCTCATTGTACTACTGAATATATATACTGAATGGTTTTACTGGTTTATCTGTGTGTTGGTAAAGATTATTATAAGCCTATACACCTTATGTTTAAATGTTTGGGGTTGATAATGTTTTTAAAAGCATTTTGAAAGACATTGTTACTTTTTTAATTGATCAAAAGATACAGTGACTGATTAGTGTTGTTAAAGACTTCTATTACTTGCTGTTCTTTTGAAATTTCTATTAATTAAATAATACTAAGAAAAATTGTTTCCACAAAAATATTCATAATATGGAAATATTGGCGTTGATAAATAGCAATGTTGAGCTTCAGATCAGTATATTACAATGATTTCTGAAGGGTCATACATTTTATATAAAGATGGAAATTTGTTTTAAATTGTAAAAACATTTCATAAGGCAACACCAATTTTTATTTAATTTTTTTGCAAATAAATTCAGACTTCATATAACATTGAAGAACAAAAAATAATAACCTTACCAGCTCAAACAATATATGTTTCTATATAATAAAACGGTAGGTGGAAGCCATACTGTGCAATGTAACTGATAAAGTATACAAATGAATGACGATTATGGCTGTGAACTTAAAGGGGGCGTTCACCCAAAAATTGAAATTCAATGTTTATCTGCTTACCCCCAGGACATCCAAGATGTAGGTGACTTTGTTTCTTCAGTAGAACACAAACAGAGAAAAAAAAATTTTTTTGCAGTCTGTAAGTTATATAATGCAAGTGAATGAGAATCATGGCTAAAACATACACAAAAATCAAAAACAAAAAACAAAACCAAATTAAACCCTGCGGCTCGTGACAATACATTGATGTGTAAAGACAAAAAAAAAATAAAAAAAAGTTGTCTCTCTCTCTGCAAGAAACTGAACAGTATAATTATACTTTTTTCCCTCAGAAAAAAAAAAACACAGCCGGCAATGCGTCTTCTTCTTCTGCTTTACGGCAGATCACAGACTTATAAGTGCATTACCGCCCCCTATCTCTCAAGTGGACCACTGACACTCCTAATTGAGATTGTAGATGGAGTGTCAGTGGTCGATTTGAGAGATATGTTTTGTTCAGTTTCTTGCAAAGTGCATGATCGAGTCTGTCGAGTCATGGTGCAGATCTCCTCTGTTGCATAAGAAAATGCAATGGTTGGAGACTGGGATATATTGTGATGTTTTGTGCTGCCTGATTTGGCTTTGTTTGAATGCTGTATGAATACTTATTGCATTTCTGTCACCAGTTCCGATGTTGTCAATGTGTGTTCCATTAAGAGTATTTGAAATCCTATTTAAGCAGTCAGAACAACCAAGCAATTTTTTTTTTTTTTTTCTGACCATCTGAACAAAAGCCATATATCCTTTCCATCGATTGTAAGGTTCTTTATAGTGGTACAAGGTTCTTAAAATTGTCTTAATGTTCTTCATACTATTGTTTACTGGGGAATGCAGTTGGAAGCAAATAGTATTTTGCATATACGGTTGTTAATCTTTTGAATATTTCCATGATGGCTGGTTTTGTTTTTAATCAAAAAGACTCTTTAATTGTCAGCATTTATCACTGTGTAAATACCATCAACAATGGCACATTGTTGTAATCTGCACAATCTGTAATCTGTAGTAATCTGCACAATGTCAAATATGTAGTGACTCACTTTTAGTATTATGGATCTCTCTCTTTCTGACCTATAGTACAATTAAATAATTTAATTTAGTGACTAGATGATTTTGAATGAGGCAATACCATAACTAAGTCTAGATGCATGCGTTAAACTGTACTTGTTGCTATATCTGCTCAGTTAAAAACAGGTCTAATTGAAGAACAATATGTACAGTAATATTTGCCAAGTTTTCTGTGGAAAATAGGAAACTCCTATAGCACCCCCTAACGGCCAAAACTATTACTTTTTGCTTGCCTTCCTGTTATATTGCCATGTTACTGTAGTTTTGCTATCAAGATGTAATTAGTAACTGCTTAACCCTTTTAAAAACACACTAGCACAGACACCAACAAACTAGTCCTTATCCTTCTTTTTTTTCTTGTGTGTTCTGTCCCTTTAAATGTATCCCACAGGCGGAGCCCTGGCTGCCATCATCAGTTCCGTGGGTGTTGCTGTCCTCGGGCCGCCTCAAGTTACTTTGTATACCATAAAAAAAGAAACGCTATTTCAAAATACAAGGAGGTTTTGTTTTTTTTTCAGTGAAAGGAACACAATCGTTATATAAGTGCTACATTGGTTTTGGAATATGAAAGTTGCTTACTTTTTTAGCAGTTCAGATTGGAGAAAAAGAAAACCCCTCTTTAGAGTTCTCCAGCTTTTTTTAGACTTTAGTCTTACAACCTTTTAATAATTTGCTCCACGACTCTATATAGAAACTTGTGGGAGCCACAGTACTTGGTTTATTGTGAAGTGGCTCAACTAATGCAGCAGCTCTGGTAGAGGAAGTGGGGGTTGGGTGGGTGACGTGTCAGGGGGTTAAACTGCTTTGCTTGTATTACAAAGCCCTGGGGTTTTCAACAGGTGGCTCTGTGGCGCAATGGATAGCGCATTGGACTTCTAAGCTACACTTAGAGAAGTGATTCAAAGGTTGTGGGTTCGAGTCCCACCAGAGTCGTATTTTTTCAGTGTTTTAAAAAGAGGCTTACAACACAAATAGTACTGTGTTGTCCAAGTGTAAGTTATGTTATCATATAATTATAGAAAGAGGATTTTATGAAAATGGCTTTAACAAAAATAATTCACTAGATATAAGCTAAATATACTTAAGAAACATTCCTTATCATCAACGATGAAAATGGCTGTTCTGCTTAATATTTTTTATGGATATTTTGATATTATTTTTCAGGATTATTAATAAACAGAGAGAATATTTTGTGACAATTATAATTGTTTTTACTGTCACTTTTGGTCAATTTAATGCATTGTTGTTTTTTTGGGTGGTGTATGCGAGTTGAGTTTGGTTTAAATTAAGTATTGAGAGAAGTTATGTTTCTTTGACCAATTTTATTTTATGTGGATTATATGCTTTCTGATAAAATTTGATAAAAAAAGTCTCACTTTGTAGAAAACATAATTTACTCTTTTCTCTCCCAAAGTTCTCAGCAACCTGCTCCCTTCATCAGAACTGCATTGGATCTGCACATTGAAAGAATATATGCACACTGAGCATGTACAGCTCTATGAGAAACATCGATTACATGAAAGGCTGGTTTAACATAAAATGAAAACAAAATCTTAGTGTAGGTGTGTTTTGGTTTTATTTTCAGTTTTTTATTTGGATTATTTAAGTTGTATTGACACTGATCTTTATTTTAAGGATGTATTTTTTTTCTGTATTCAATATTTTTTTTAAACTAATTGTTCATCTTTAAAGGAAGCAGAGTAGTATGTCCCTAAATGGCTTAAGAGTTCTTTTAGTTTTTCAAATGGTGCCAATGTAAGATACTGCACTTAAAAATTAAATTTTTACTATTTTTGTAGAAGTACAGCAGTTATGCTTTTGTTAATTTTTGCATTACTAACAATCTGAATTAGAGACTGCCTTCTGTCCAAATCAAACAGAAGACTATGAGGAAGAATAGGATGATGTTTCTGATCATGCATGTTGTTGAGAATGAGCTACAATGGCAAAATGGCAAAATTCATAATAAAAAAAAACAGTGGCAAAATGTGACATTAATAAAATAAAAATAACATGGAATGAGTTTAAAGTTATGTGATATCAACTCACACACACACACATTTTAAATAGAATGGAATAGTTTGAAAAAATTAACTGAGTCTGTATATAAATGTATATATCTGACCATAATACACACACAAGGCAAAAGCACTGAATGCGGGTGAATCATGAACCACAGAAATTATGATTGATGATTGATTGTATATATTTTTTCCACAAAATAAATCGATTGTCCACTGCTGAATTAAGAACATTATTGTTCAATTGTGCTCATGCTGAAATGCAACGAAATACAGCGCCGCACATGTTTTCCTTTTTCCAGTGTAAACCGGAAACTTGTCAGTTAGCATGGAACCTGCTACTCTTTGAAGATAGTACGACTATCGTTCTGTTGACTTACTTGCCATTTATTTGAAACCCTGCTGTTTACTTTAGGCTATACTATACTATAAAGGGCTGGACTGGGACAAAAAAAGGGCCCTGGCATTTTTGCTCAGACCAGCCCACCACAATCGGTCAGACATAACCAACCAGTACACCATCCTTGCGGTCCCTGTACATATGCATATCTACAGTTCCATTCCCAAAAACCCCTACAAAGCTAAAAACTAAGTGCCATGGACCAGTGTCACAGTGCAAGTGTACTCACTCACTCTTGACTGGCCATCTGACTTGACTCTCTGTTGACCAAAGGTCCTTCTCCTCCACTGCTAACTCAACTTGGCTTGACCACACATAAGGACAGAGAGAGAGAGAGAGAGAGAGAGAGAGAGAGAGAGAGAGAGAGAGAGAGAGATGATTATATTTATTGGGAAGAGTTATTAAAAGTACACTTAGTAAGGATCCGTTCTGGATCACGGATCAATAATTGAAATAATCAAATGGCATCATTTTAGGTTTTTCTAGAGAAGGGCCATACAGCCATTAGGGGTTTTAAAGGGTTAACATTAGAGTAGTCAGCCGAAGTTGCAATTGAATAAGTTAACTCTGCTAACCTAGCAACAAAAACAATGCAAAATAGCTTACGCTGTGTTATTTGACTTTAGCCAAATGAGTGGCGCAGTAACGTTAGGTGAAAATCTGACAGACTAATAATAGTGACAACGACTATGTTGTATTAATATTCATTAATTTAGGTAACGTTAAATCATCACACTATCCTCCTGCAACCGCTCTGATTAACACTCCCTCCCTGTTAATCATGTAGCTTACCGTTTCTATTACACTCTCCTGCTCACTCTGTCCCTCTTTGACTTCACTATCAGACACCTGCTCATCTGCCTGGGTGCCGCCATGGCTAACTTTTAGTCACCTCTCCTCCACGTGCTATGTTCACCTGTTTTTCCAAAATGTCGTCAAGTACTGTAGGCTTGGAAACTGAAGCTACAGCACTAAACATGTCGGTTATTTTTGCACTTGTTGAGGCATCAACATATTTTTTTTTTTATTTTTTTTTTGGCACGCAACTTCTCCACAACCCCTTTGCGCGTTTGTTTCTCCATCCTAATCCACAGACTGCATCTGACACAAGAAACAGAGGGGGCGGGGTAGAGCCTGTTAAGAGATGATTGGGCCAGCCCAGTGTCAGTATGGAAAATGAACCAATAGGTCGCTGTCCCTGCTTTATGGGCCGGTCGTTGGCCAATTAAAAAAAAAAAAATAATATAAAAAAAAAAAATGTATTTTATATCGACCAGCCCAGAAGGGCGTCGGCCCACCGGGAATTTGAATTTGTCCGGTATGCCAGATTACCAGTCCAGCCCTGGGCTATAGCACTTGTTCCATACAGATATCCCTCAGAAGAGTGATATAAAAATAAGACTGAGATGTGGGGTAAGTCAAAGTCCTTCTCTGGGTAAGTTCACCCTTTTTACAGTAGGCTAACGTTGTCGTCCAAATGTAAAAAAAAAGAAAAGAAAAGAAAAATAGCCTGAACAGACATGGAACACAGAGGAAGTTAGTGACAATGATTTCAGTAAGGTGAGAGAGTTCCACTGATCATTATGAAATAACATTAATGTGTTTCTGACGAACTTCAGATGTGAGGGAAATTAAGAATGATTAGGTTCCTTCTGTATGTTTAAAAATACGAATTTCAGAATTGTGATATTTTGTCCCGCATATATAGCTTTCAATCCCAGTGCAATCCTAATATCATATCTTGAATTGTCTTTGACTTTTATTGCTTCATTGATTTTTATGCATTCATCTAGACTGGCCCTGGACTGGAGGACGTTTTTGATATAGTTGTTGTGAAGATGTGTTGTACAGTAGAGACAAGGCTGATCTCATCTGGCTGTAATGTCCTGAGCTGTAGGTCACCTTCACTAAACTCCACTGCTGGACCCTTTCACAGTACAGCAAGTGTGTGTTCTTGCATGCATGAGATTTTGTCTCATGTTTATATCATATGATCTATTTAAGCAATATCACACAAGCAATGAGTGCAATATCAGACATGTGCTGTTTTTGTCCCATATAGCAAGAGTGAAAAATGTGGCATTACATTTTAAAAAACAGTTAACTAAATAAGAACTTACGTATTATTTTTGACACAATATTGTCAGTTTTACCGACACAAACATTACCTATTAAAGCCACAGCGGAACACTGTGTGCAGATTTTAAAGTTTAAAGGCTTTCTATTTGGCAAATGTTTATGTGAAAGGACTAGGGAATCAAACATGCATATTCAATTTAAATAAATATTGAAAATAAAGAGAATACCCAGCCCCGAATACCCACATCCAAATATTGGAACAATCCGCACAGCACGGCAGCTTTAATGGTGAATCACACGGTTATATTTAGCTGATATTACATTCAAATATTTTCAGTTCAGTCTAAATTTGAATGTGCTCAAAGATGGTGGAATTTCAATTAGCCTCAAATGCCGTTTTGTCACATTTGTATTTTTTAATAAAAGCAAGAACAACACACATTACCATTCAAAAGTTTCAGCAAGATTTCATTTGAAAGCATTAAATCCTTTTATTCAGTAAGCAGGTATTAAATTGGTCAAAAGTGACAGTAAAGACATTTATACTATTTAAAAAGGTTTCAAATAAATGATGTTCTTTAGAACTCTCTATTCATAGAGATACTATGTCATGGCTTGTCAAGTTCAGGAGGAGACCAGGGTGTTTTTCAATTACAATTTCTTCAATGACTGGGCAGTAAAAGATATCAGAAAGCATTTACCATTTGTGTACCACCTCACAGTATGTGCTGTCTACACACACCTGCCAGCATTTCAGCAATAAATTTCATAAAAACTTGTATTAAGTATACCAGTTATTCTCGATGTTATGTGTTTGTGTACTGTTTAGTAACTAATCCCATATCACATATGGCCACCATGCAAAAATTGTCCACTTCTTGAGTGAGACCAACCCTAGACCAACCCTTATATGACCTTCATATGCCAATGAGTCATCTTTTAGGGATTCCATGAAGAACATTTTGCAGTTTATACATGTATGCTGGGTGGAGTTCTACAGTCAAAGACAGCTAACAGTTAAAAAGGATGACAAGAATGAAGACTATAATAAGACTGCACTCATATCAGATATCTGGTTTTCATTTTGTGGATATGCTACTGTGCATGGCCCAATTGACTGAATATATTTATGCATTTTGCATACACTTTTATCAAAAGTGACCTAGGTTGAGTTCAAGGAATATACATTTGATCAGTTTATTCATCCCTGGGAATCACTTACCAAAGTTATTGCAAATAATCATTAGCATGACTATCTAATTTAATGGACCTATTATTTTTAAACTACCAGTAATCTCTAATCTTTCTCTTGGTTTGTAGTCAGTACAGCATTTGGTCTCTCCACAGACACATAAGACTCCAGCACAAAGCCAAAAGAGCAGCACTGAAGCCCACCACAGAGAGATGAAGAGCATGTTTCTTAAATATCTGCAAACACATTATGGTATTTTTATGTTTTAGAAGTTAAAACTTACATACCTTTAAATTGAGCCAGAACCTTTTGATTTAAGTAAGGGATAAAACTGTTGTCAGTTTGCTGTCCATTCATTCAATGCATTTCCTGTTCTCAAGTGCAGATTTTGTTTGATCCAGTATACACATTCCATTGCCTCTCGTGCGTGTACATGCTTAATGAATTCAAATTCATCAGAATACTGGATTTATGCTTGTTTGATTTCCAAATCATGTTTATGAATAAATGGACACATGCATTAAACAACAACAACAAAACAATACCAAGTTACCTTCAGCTGAAGCAAAGTTAACAAGCTCAAATTTATTTCATATCTTGCCCTCCAAATATTAGTCCCCTCCCCCCACTTCAAATCCTGATTTTGTATTGATAATTTAATGCATAAATGGGAAGTGAATGTGAATGTATTCTGTATTTTGTTTTTAGTTCATATCATCTTAGAATATTGTCTTTGATGTCCTGTCTGGTGAGGAGACTGGAGAGACCCCTGTAGTCAGCCCTCTATCTGAGAACCAGAGACTGCCCCAGCCACTGGAGAAGCTGTATGTAGAAAAATATTGCTTATTGGGAAACTGACTGATTTTGTTGTTGTATTTCTTTTAATACTCATTACATATTTCCAATATACTTTTGTATCTGAGCTTCTTTGAAAAAGTAAAAAAAAAAAAAAAAAAACCTTTACTATAACTAAAACTAGAAAAATACCTGTGTGGTATTTTAAATAAAATAAATTTTAACTGAAATAAAACATAAAAATTATTGCAATTATTTTATTTCAGCTAGTTGGTAAGGCAACATATCATTTAGTTGAACTGGATTTACCAAATACAAATGACTAAAAAATAACAACACAATTCAAAAATATACAAATTAAAAATAATAATATAAGACTAAAATATAAAATGTAAAAAAAATGTAAAAAATAAAATAAAAAAAATAAAACGAATTATATATATATATATATATATATATATATATATATATATATATATATATATATATATATATATATATATATATATATATATATATATATATATATATGAAGAGTTCAGATGCAAAAGCCTCTAAATGTCATCAGAAATTTTCATCTAAAATTTTGATTTTTATCAAGCTCCTTTGCTTAGGTTGATTAATTTTACTTTAATGGCAATGTGCAGATCCTTTTCCAGGCTATTAAAGTGAAATAACTGAACATAAATATATTAGATATTTTAGATGAAAATTTCAGATTGCATTCAGAGGCTTTTGCATCTGAACTCTTCATATATACTGGGTCACAAAATGAAGATTGAGATTGGTCTGTTTTTGCAAATAGTGCCATCTAAGGGTGTCTCATTAATTTAGTTTTTTTTTTTTTTTTTACTTTAATTTGCAGGCAGGAATCTAGGCAGTCATGAATCCAACAGTGGATTTGTATAGCAATATTGTAACTAAAGTTAGATTTGCTGATAATATTACCTTAAATTGCAGACAGCTGCTAAGAGAGCGGTGTTCGACCAGGAGCATCGACGCATGTGGGAGGAGCTCGCGTTGATTATATGGGCAAAGACGCTTTTAAAAACATCATGAGGAAACTTAACCTGTTCATTGATTATTATGTGTGTATGTACTGGATGTGTATATGAAATTATAAAAAAAACTCAATATATGGTTCCGTTTATACTGTATGTCCATCATCATCCCAACTGTTACATTTTCACCTCCTCAGATCGGCCACTAGAGGTCAGGCTATAAACACTTTCTAGCTTTCACACCCCTTACAAACTCCACTGGTAGAGGCAAAAGTGTCATCTATCAAAAGATGATAAATCATAAAAGTATTAGTCCTCTGAGTTTAAGAAAACATATTTATCTCTCTCCAAAGATGCTTAACAAAACCGTGTCTCCAAATCTTATCTGCCAGACACAACAAACTTTTATGGTAAGCAAACTTAGTGGCCAGACAAAGTCAAAGTCAGCATGTTCTATGATGGAACCTTATTTTTTGAACACTTGTTTCCCATCTTTTAATATTAGATCTATTTATTTACCCTCTGGATCTGCCCTAATAACATTACATCATTTTGAAGTCATTAACTCTTTAAACTTATGTTACTCTGTCAATTAGAGAGCATATTTCACTTCATTTAATAAATCATTCCAGTCACATTGAGGTCTTCCCTACTGAGCGATCTTTCTCTCTTCATATGTTCTCAGCTATACACAAGAGAGATCTGATTGCATTCTGATTGACTGTAAATATGTGTATTTTAACCATTACTGTAGTAAAACAAGATCAACAAAAATAATAAATATCATATATAAATTATGTATAAGTTTTCACAATACAGCAGCCGTTTTCAAATACTGTGCCAAGGTTTGGTTTGTGAATGCATGGCAGAATAAATGTTTATATATCACTTTTGCATTCCCACTTGCTCCAACAGTGAGGGAGAGAGAGAACAGCTAGCATTTCCTTCCTTGAGCTGTTTATTTAAACAAAAACCTTTTAATCATGCAATAGGTGAACATGTTACCATTTCAATCATGACTTAAGTGATTGCTGACATTTATACAAACAATATATTTTTACATCCGTCAACGTTTTTCTCTGGACAAAAAGTCTTTCACTATGCACTATGCCTATTTGAACAGTTTAGCACTCTCAACATTTGTCTTTACCTCTGCTGTGTGTCACGATTTGGTACATGAAGTAAACAGTGCTGCCATAAGGTGTTTCAAAATCATGATCAAATCCAATAAGGATTATTTGACCTTCCACGTGCTATGTTTTTTGTTGTTGGGTCAAAGTTTTTTTCTGTTTTCCACTCCAATTTCACACAGTTTTTTTGTGACATCAATATTAATAATTCTGCTGTGGTAAATAAGTGTGAATTTAATGATTTTAAGCTATGCATGGTAACAAATGAAGGTGTACTACATAGTGTGATCATGACAGATGTAATTTGTAAAAATGTTTTCAGTTACAAATGTTCACCCACAGAGGACATTTTAGTGACTAGCTTCTCAAAATATGTATGTTGTTAAAATCTAAAAACCATAAATCACATGGGAGCTAAGTGTAGTCTGTGCTTTCATCGTGTTTGAGAACACATCAATTACATTATAGTTCCCAAAATGCCTATTTTAATGAACTGCTCTTATTTACTAGTTAAATGTTTATAAAGTCATGTTAATAAATAGCATCATGATGCTTAATATTGTTGGGCACAAAGTTTGTATTTGAAGAATAAACATATATTTTATAGTAGATTGTTGTCTAAAATGATTGGAGGTCTTTGTTCACTCAGATTGTTAAGTTCATCGTAATGTGCTACATTTTTATAGGACTTCCACCCAGAGGAAGGATTATGAACCAAGATGGTAAATATAGAATCCAAAAAGCAGTCACCCCCTTGAATCCCTGATGTTTCATTCTCATGACAGTTTAGTAAGTCCCCTAAAGAAAATTATATTTCCATCACTCTGCTGACAAAACATTTGCCTTTCTAACCTATTTCTCTAAAGCACAGAGGGGCATTGATCTTCATGTGTAGTATCTGTGTCATCTGTATCAGAATGGCTGACATGAAACTTTGGTTATTTATTGAAAGTCATCTTTATTAAAAATGTGCAAAATAGAAATACATTAGTTTTCAAAAAAAATAATAATTTATGAATGTTACAACTGGACAAGTAGGTATGAATTTTTTTTTTTTCTTTTTTTTTTTTTTTAACAGACCTATGCAGTTACAAAAATCATATGAGAAAGCTAGTGAAGGAAATTTTTGTACCCGACATTGAGAACGGAATTAGAATGTAAAACTGCAAAAAAATACATTTTTGTAACGTGTGATTTATAAAAAAAAAAAAAAAAAATTGCAGAAAACATCTATTTTAATTGGATTGTTTTGAATAATTAGATGTTTTTCTTTATTTGATGCATTATTAAAATAATTGTATCCCTGATTTGTGAAATATTCTGAATTATCGGCTTTGAAAGTCAGAATATATCATACATATTATTAATCACGGCTACAAAAAAAAAAAAAAAAAAAAAAAATATATATATATATATATATATATATATATATATATATATATATATTTCATCAATACATTTAGACATAAACTGTCATTGTCAAAAAGAAAAAGTAGAAAGGTGCCTTGTAATATCAGTAGGTTGGTTACATTACACAAATCGCATACCAAGATTTTGAAGAATAGTACCTTTCACTTGCAAACTTTAATAAAATACAATGTAATGGGCTGATTCCTTTCTATATTTCACATTGAGAAATGCTATTGCTATTAAGCTGTGTTCCAGCTCAACGTCACAGTTCCTTGGGCATATGAATAGTTGCTGTCCTGTATTTCTTAGTACACATAAAGGTATGTACTTTTTGAGTCAACCCCAACCACATTTCTGGCTGTGCATCTGTATAATCCAGCATCTCTTATTGTAGGATTCTGGATGATTAAGGAACCTTGAGGATGGAGGTACTTGTTCCCAATCAGCCGTGGCTGGGGGTTGACAATAAGCTGTGTTCGGTCTGGGGTCTCCCATGCAACTTCTGCTTTGGGGATCCCTATTGCCACACAGTTAAGTTGTACTGCTACTCCTCTTTTAGCATAGGTGGCAGGAGCTGGACCGCTAGTGACGCGGGGTGGATATGCAATTATGGTGACTGGGACAGTTAGCAAGGAGCTTCCATATTCATTTGAGGCCCTGCAGGTGTATAAGCCTCTATCATGGAAAAAGGCCTGTTGGATTGAGAGGGTTCCATTGGGAAGAACAGCATAACGGCCAGCCCTTTGAGGTCGGGTTAAGACCATCCCGCTCGGCAGGGTCCAGCCGAGGTGGACAGAGTCAGTGTTTGACAAGCAGTGCAGATGTAAACTCTGCCCATTCATGATACTAACAGGTGAGCTATACCTGTTATTGATCTCTGGCTTGTGCCCTGGCATTAATGTAACAGTTCTTTCAACCACTCCAGCAGCATTGCGTCCCAAACAACGATATGTGCCTGCCTCCGAGAGAGCAGGGTTACTAATGACCAAAGTCCCATCTGACTTGTGGAGGAATTTATTGAATTGTGCACCACTCAGCAGAGGGGAGCCATTTAGAAGGATCCAAGTCAGCTGTGGGGTAGGTGACCCCTCAAATGAACAGTTAAGGTTAATGGTCCTGCCTACAGTCAGTAAGAGCGACTCCATTTTAGGACTCTTGAGTTTTGGCTTCTGTAAAATATCTGTTACATCAAGCTGGACAACAAGCTTTGTTTCACCCCCCTCATTACGAGCAATGCAGGCTAACTGGCCAGCATCGGTCATTCTCACCGAACGGATATCCAAAGTGCCATTGCGATGTACTGTCATGCGACTGCCATAATATGGTGCAGGGAGTACAATATTTTCTGGAAGAACCCATGTGACACGTGGAACAGGGGTACCGGTAGTTTCACAGTCGATCAGTTTCTGCTGATCTCTCACACTAGACACCCTCATTGAGTTTGTGGTGCCTATGAGGCTGTTAATCGTAGGTGGAGAGACAAGGATTTCTATTCTGGTCACTTTGCGATCCTGCCCTGCACTGTTCCTGGCAAGGCATATATAGTTCCCACCATCGAATCGCTGAACTTTCCGAATTACTAGAGTCCCATTATCATGTATAAAATACTTGTCTGAACCTGAAGTTATGGCTCTATTAGTGGGTGAAAACCACAATATAAGAGGTGTTGGCTCACCCTTGGCACTGCATTGCAGAGAGACGGATTCTCCGTACAGGACCCTGATGACATTATTTGTCTTATTCACAATCACAGGAACATCTGCAACTACTTTTACATGCACTTTCATCTCATCTTTTCCAACTTGGTTCTCAGCATAACAGGTATAGTCACCCTCTTCATGCATCCCTACTTCATTGAAGAAGAGGGTTCCATTGTCAAAGACAACATACCTGCGAATTCGACTGCCAACATTACGTTCAGACTTCATGACACTGTTGATCATGGTGCCATCAGGCAGTGCCCACTGGATTTTAGGGTCAGGTAGTCCAGATGCCATACAGTCAACTTTTAAGTTTCCTCCATACACCACCTTTCTATTAGCCTCTGTCTTCTGCTCAATTTTAGCAGGTTTTGCCATGACGCTGACCTTAAAGGGCACAAAATCATCCCCGATTTTGTTGCGGACAACACAGAGATATTCACCATCATCTTTCTCTGTCACAGAGACGATGGATAGCGTACCATTGGCAGACACTTCGATCCTTTGATCATAACTGAAATATAAAATGTTAATATTATTATTATTATTAGTATTGCTGTGCATTCTTTTAGAGGAGCAGTTATTGTTTGCATGCACATGGTAACATCTCTCATCAGTCAAAACAGGATACAAAGTTATGAAAACAGAAAATCTAGCCACATGCTTTAAGTAGCAAGAGAAATTCAGAAAGGGAAAAAAAGGAAGACAGTAGCTTCGTGCACATTGTTATGAAGTGTATAAACCCAGACTGTAATTTCCTGCAAAGGAGATGTGCTTCAGTGAAGTGTTTATATTACCTGTAGTGAGCATCCACAAGCTTTTTGGATGGAGTCCTCCAGATGATCCTGGGCTCTGGATTCCCTGACGCAATACAGTCCAGGTGCAACCTGCTCCCATAGACCACATCTGTTTTTTGAGGCGAAGAAAATGTAATCTTGGCTCTTGAGTATATTACGGACTTCCTTACAGTCAAAATAATGGCCCTCCATGCAGTGCCAACCACATTGGTTACTGAGCATTCATACCTCCCTGCATCTGTCGGAGAGAGACTACGAACGTAGAGGGTCCCATTAGGGAATACAAACAAGTTACGTCCATTAATAAACTGTGAGGGACGGAGCTGCATTCCATCAGGGGTAATCCAGCCAATGGCAGCGGGAGGGACACCCGTGGCAGTGCAATTCAAGTATGCAGTGCTTCCTTCTGGAAGAGTGATATTCTCATTTCTTGGTTGCTGAATGATAGGTGGCAAGGCCGCAATAGTCAATCTAAGAGATATGGTATCAGCACCAGCTGCATTGCTAGCAATGCATTTATAAATTCCTTGATCCATGTGACTGACCGATTTCATGTGAAGTGTGCCATTGGGTAAGATTGAAACCTTGTTCTCAGGATTGCCATGAGTAGGTCCACTAGAATGTACCAATTCCCTATCAGGAAAGACCCAGGTGATCCGAGGCTGAGGATGCCCTTGGGACTGACACTCAAATTGAACAGTTTCTCCAGGGTATGCTGTGACTTCACTGAAGCGAGGTTGCAGCACTCTGGGGTTTTCAGCAAGAACAATCAAATTAACTAAAATTTGATCCTCTCCATACAGGTTTTGGACACTGCAGAGGTACTGACCCCGGTCCAGAGGAATCACATTATGGATTATGAGTGTACCATTAGAGGACACCTCAAATCTTTGAACCCTGGTGTTCTGTGTAACACTTGCACCTGCAGGAAAAAAAGTGGCAATTTAAGCACAGTATAAACAGGATATACAGTATTGTTCAAAATAATAGCAGTACAATGTGACTAACCAGAATAATCAAGGTTTTTCGTATATTTTTTTATTGCTACGTGGCAAACAAGTTACCAGTAGGTTCAGTAGATTCTCAGAAAACAAATGAGACCCAGCATTCATGATATGCACGCTCTTAAGGCTGTGCAATTGGGCAATTAGTTGAATTAGTTGAAAGGGGTGTGTTCAAAAAAATAGCAGTGTGGCATTCAATCACTGAGGTCATCAATTTTGTGAAGAAACAGGTGTGAATCAGGTGGCCCCTATTTAAGGATGAAGCCAACACTTGTTGAACATGCATTTGAAAGCTGAGGAAAATGGGTCGTTCAAGACATTGTTCAGAAGAACAGCGTACTTTGATTAAAAAGTTGATTAGAGAGGGGAAAACCTATAAAGAGGTGCAAAAAATGATAGGCTGTTCAGCTAAAATGATCTCCAATGCCTTAAAATGGAGAGCAAAACCAGAGAGGCGTGGAAGAAAACGGAAGACAACCATCAAAATGGATAGAAGAATAACCAGAATGGCAAAGGCTCAGCCAATGATCACCTCCAGGATGATCAAAGACAGTCTGGAGTTACCTGTAAGTACTGTGACAGTTAGAAGACGTCTGTGTGAAGCTAATCTATTTTCAAGAATCCCCCGCAAAGTCCCTCTGTTAAAAAAAAGGCATGTGCAGAAGAGGTTACAATTTGCCAAAGAACACATCAACTGGCCTAAAGAGAAATGGAGGAACATTTTGTGGACTGATGAGAGTAAAATTGTTCTTTTTGGGTCCAAGGGCCACAGGCAGTTTGTGAGACGACCCCCAAACTCTGAATTCAAGCCACAGTACACAGTGAAGACAGTGAAGCATGGAGGTGCAAGCATCATGATATGGGCATGTTTCTCCTACTATGGTGTTGGGCCTATTTATCGCATACCAGGGATCATGGATCAGTTTGCATATGTTAAAATACTCGAAGAGGTCATGTTGCCCTATGCTGAAGAGGACATGCCCTTGAAATGGTTGTTTCAACAAGACACTGACCCAAAACACACTAGTAAACGGGCAAAGTCTTGGTTCCAAACCAACAAAATTAATGTTATGGAGTGGCCAGCCCAATCTCCAGACCTTAATCCAATTGAGAACTTGTGGGGTGATATCAAAAATGCTGTTTCTGAAGCAAAACCAAGAAATGTGAATGAATTGTGGAATGTTGTTAAAGAATCATGGAGTGGAATAACAGCTGAGAGGTGCCACAAGTTGGTTGACTCCATGCCACACAGATGTCAAGCAGTTTTAAAAAACTGTGGTCATACAACTAAATATTAGTTTAGTGATTCACAGGATTGCTAAATCCCAGAAAAAAAAAATGTTTGTACAAAATAGTTTTGAGTTTGTACAGTCAAAGGTAGACACTGCTATTTTTTTGAACACACCCCTTTCAACTAATTGCCCAATTGCACAGCCTTAAGAGCGTGCATATCATGAATGCTGGGTCTTGTTTGTTTTCTGACAATCTACTGAACCTACTGGTAACTTGTTTGCCACGTAGCAATAAAAAATATACTAAAAACCTTGATTATTCTGGTTAGTCACATTGTACTGCTATTATTTTGAACAATACTGTATTTCAACATGCATGTGTCAACAATGTATTGACATTTTAATTTTAATATTGTTAAATAATGATAAACCATATCTGTCCTACCTGTGGATACTTTAGTCCATGAAAGGAAGGGGCTGGGCTTCCCCACAGCCACACAAGGCAAATAGGCATTAGTCTCAGCATGTGCTGTTACTGATCTAATGTCTGTGCTGGTGATCCGAGGTTTACCTCTATCCTCAGGCACTGCTGTTGGTCTTTGTTGAGGTCCTCCTGATGTGGCATAATGTACCAAAGAGCTTCCTCTACCCTGAACACCTGGCCTACCAGGAAGTTTTTGTTTGGGTGAGGATACTGTTGAGTGAAGTGGTTGAGTCGTGAGTGTTTTTTTAGTGGTCTTTTTATAGATGTTTTTCTCTAATTCTTGAGACCCAGTTTCCTCAGAAATGCTAGCTAACTGATAAGGAAATTGTGTGATTGGAGGTTCTATTTTACTAATGTATTTTTCACTGTCAGGAATGTGATTTGCATTGTCTAGTTCACTTAGCATACTTGCAGAAGTGGGTGTTTTTGGATAAAACATATGAGTATGTACTGTAAGAGATTTCACAGCTGCTGTTGTTGTTGCAAGAATGTTTTCTTTTGTAACTGGAGCCACATCAGTATTTTCTGATGGAGCCCAAGGTTTCATGGATAAAGAAGAATTTTCTCTATTGTGAATGCTACCAGTTGAAAGTCTGCTTGGTTTTGTTGTTGAAACCACTAATACTGGAGAGCTTTTGGGGCTGCCTGTTGGAACCTGTGAACTTTGTTGTGCCCCCTCAAAAACTGTAGTGGCTGCTGTTGTTGAACCATATCGGATTTCCAAATCATTTTTGAGGATTTCATTCTGGGTGTTTTGGGAAGATGAAGAGAATTCCCTCCCTGGAAACTCCTCTTCAAGCTCTTTGTATGACAGAATGGTTACAGTCTCTGTTGGGTTATGATGGTTGTTTGTTTTAGCTGGACTTGCACCTGGAAGTTCTTCTAATTTTACATTAGAGTTGTCTGGTGTTGGGATCAAGCTGGGGTCTCTAGTAATTTTTTCCTGTTGAGTCTCTTTAAATGTTTTAGCTGCAGGGACATGCATGCTTGTAAACCACTCATGAATGTCTGCCTTCTCAGGAGGATTTGGAATATGGGGGGAGAAGGTGGATTTTTTTTCTTTCTGTATAGATGCTTTTTCTTGTTCTCTTCCAAAAGTACTAATTGTTGATGGAGACACTGGTACTATTTTAAGTTCATGATCTGGCTTAAAATCAAACGAGTGTTTATACTTTGCCATAGATACTTTTTCTTGAGATTTGGATTTATGGGTTTTGTTATTCCTTCCACTGAATAAAAGATCTGTGTTCCCTTCATGAGTCATTTTGCCTAGTGATGGTGGTAGTCTGTCAGTTAATGGACTAGCAGTATTCATCTTGGCTCCTGCACTTTTGGCCAATGAAGATGTTTCTATTTTAGTTTGAGAGGAGGCAGTTGTCTTAGTGACTGAAAACCCATTTGTAACCTCCACAATTGAAGCTGAAGTGGGCTGTGGGGTGACATTGGTGACATATACTGATGATTTAGAACTGTTTGTCTGGGTTCTAATTCGATTAGTCTTTCTTTGTCTTCCACCATTCCTCTTCCTCAAACTGGATGAGTTCCTAGCATGTGAGGAAGAGGCTTTAAGCGAATTAATTAAAGTTGTTTTATGTCCTGAAGTGGGTTTGGTGGTTGCTGTCACAGTAAGAAGCAGTGGAATTTTTGAGACATTATGTTTTGTCTGAGTTATGTGCTTTTGGAGGGTATGTAGTCCTTCCTTAATTGTAGTAAGAAATTCAGTAAAAGAGTGCACAGCAGTTTCTGTATTTGGTTCTGAGAAGGTTTTTGCTGTGGTCAATGCAAAGCTGTGATCCATCCTTCCCTGATAAACTTCTCTCACATCCTCAGGGTTTTGTAAAACCATGTGTTCTTCCTCATCTTTGCCATCAGACTTTGGAATTGCTTCAATTATTATGCCACCATCCATTGTGTGACCTTTGTTTTCCTGTAAATGGGTTCCATATGATGCAGTGCTCCACAAACTGCTCACTGCAACTCCTTCTTCAACCTCTGAATCTCCTAAAGTAAAATGGGTCATCTGTGGTCCAACTGTGGGTTGTGTGATATACGTGGTAACTGTAAATAAATCTAAATTTGGATCTGTTTCAGGAGCGGCTATCTGGTATTTAGCATGTCTTGTGTCTTCAGAATTCTGAGTGCTCATATCCAAGTTGTATTCAGTAGCCTCAATGGGCATCTGTGACATTGTGACTGAGTACAACACATCCTTTACTGGTGCCCTGCTTACCTCTTTAGTTGTACCTTCTGCAGACGATCCTTCAATCTTGTTAGCAATTTCTGACTGCTTTGTGTAGGCAGCCTCTGACTCCTGTATTTTGTTTGTACTGGTCTGAACAAAGTTTGGAGTAGTTGCTTTTAAACTTGTTCCACCACTACGAACTTTTGACAAAATGCTAGCCCAGTGCTTTGGGTCTATTTGGTTGTTTGACATGTTCATTTTTCTTCTTGACTCTACAGTGTTAACCCTATCCACTACTGGGGTTCCAACCCTCCTCCTTGGAGTAGCAGGGCGTCTCCAGGAATTCCTGAATGGATGGCCTCCCCTTATTCCCATGCTCGGTACCCGCCGTTGATTGGGTAAATCCACTTTCCTGGGAAGCACTTTCTCTAAAAACTCTTCAGGTTCTTTATCCCCAGATGACTCCATGTTGTTTGTCACAATGACTTTGGTGGAAACTCCCTCAGCAGGTAGAGGGCTACTTGAGTACTTCTGTAATGAGAGTAAACCTGGTGCCCTTGATATTATTACATTTGTGGCCAAAGTATCCATCCCATGCTGGTTTCCTGCTATACACTTATAGTATCCACTGTCTGAAAGCTGACTGTGTCGAATAATCAGAGTTCCATTTGAAGCAACGGATATCCTTGAAATGTTTACCCTCTTGTTTACAATGCTACCATCAGGGAGAATCCAGTGTATATAAGCATCAGGGGATCCAGTGGTAACACATGGAAGGAAAAAAGCTCCACCTGTGAATCCTGTAACTGGTTCAGTTACTCCTTCACCTCCAGGAGGTGGACTGGAGGACTCCTCCACTGATAGGCGAAAAGGAAGAATAGTAAGGTCATCTGAAGCCTGTGCAATACAGTAGTATACTCCTGAATCAGAATGAGCCACAGATTTAATTTCAAGAAGACCAGCACTTGATGCTGAAAGCCTGTTGTCATCACTGCTAAAAGGTGTTTTTAAAGTAGAGCCATCAGGTAGCATCCATTTAACTGACTCGTTCCCTGAGCTATGCATGGAACAGTTTATCTCAGCAGGACTTCCCACGACAGCAACCTGCATTGTTCTAGTGTCATTCTTGGACTCAATTACAGCCCAGCCCCTACTCTGCTGTCTTATAGATTCCCTTTCCATAACTTCAGTCATATACATGGTGAGAATTAGTCGAACACTTTTACTTGTAGACTGAATTCTGTTTAGCTGAAGGTCCATTGATGACTGCAGTATCCAGGGTGGGTAAGCGGCTATGCTAGCTTTTACTCCTGTATAGTGAAGAGCATCCCTTTCAACATCTTGCTGATACCTGAAGCTTGTGTAAGGTTCCTTACTCAACATAATTTCCCTGCGAAGGTGAACTGGAACATCACTGTAATATGCAATCAATCTCCACAACTTCTCATAACTGGACCTGTCAATTGCACACTTTAAATCTAATGTCAGAGTCACATTTGCTAATATCTGATACTGGTTAACATAGTCCCAGCCTATGCTAGACAGCTCTCTTGGCTCAGTGACAAGACATTCCAGGTCTACTTGATGTCCGTGTTCATCTGACAGACCCAGGGAAATGTTTCCAAGGGGTTGATGAAATTCATCAGCCATCAAGAGGTCACTTTCTGTGTCCTCTTGGGAAATGGCTCTGTGAGCCGTGCTGATGATGGGACTATTGCAAGTGGGTTTCTCCAACTCCTGGAGTTGTTTCTTCTTTACTTGTTTTGGAGAGAAACACATAGCGCATAGCTGGCCATCTGGATAGCCTTTGTCTTTCTTACATTTCAGCACACCTGACAAAAACAAACAAACAAACAAACAGGTGGTTTGAAGTAAATGGACATTCATCAAGATAAAATAAAATGAAAAGCACTGGAAACAGTTCTTCAACTAATTGAGAACAGTATAATTAATTATATTTAAAAAAAACATTATATAATCATATGCGGATCATTATGAGATGATACTTACAGTTTATGATTTCTATTACTTTTCCCTTTAATCTGAATAGAACATTATTTTTTTTAATTATTTTTTTAACGGCAACATGATTGGCAATCATGATGATAAATACCTGGTGAATTTTTATTCCACTCTTTGAACCACCTCATGTGACAGTCACAGGTCCAGGGGTTCCCATGCAGGGAAAGATTCTCCAGGTAGGGCATGCCTGCTAGCATCTTCTGTGACAAAGTGCTCAGTAAATTATCAGACAGGTACAGGTGCTTCAGGCTGGAAACTGGGAAGTGTCCAAAAATAGAGAAAGTGGAAAAGGTGGCTGGGTGGAGCTGCTGAAGTTGATTGCCTTCCAGTTGGAGAAAGCGAAGAGAAGTGAGGCCTTGGAATACATCAGCATGGATGAACTCAAGTCTGTTGTGATCCAGGTGCAACCTAGTGAGACTCCAGAGACCCATAAGGGTCTGTCTACTAATTACCTTCAGTTTATTATAGCTTAGTTTCAGCATCTGGGGAAAAATATGCATTAAACTGTATATATATATTTATTTAATTTATTTATATTAGTACAAATTTTAACTCAATGTCATCTTATTGCAAAATTTTTGTACATGAATAATGATTTCTATTTCAAAGGAAATAGTTGACAGTACCTGCAGGGATATAAGGTCAAGGAATGTTCCATCAGGAATATGATGCACATCATTGCCATGCATTAACAGAAGCTCCAGTTTTCGTAACCCAGTGAAAGAGCTGTAATTTATTCTATGTATAGTATTAAACCTGGAAGAAGGGTCATAAGAAGGGGTCAATAACATGGTAAACTATGCAGTGATGTTGCAGATTTAGACACACACACACACACACACACACACACACAAAAAGGATCAATTGAATTCATTTTAATTAGAGAGACCAAATCTAGTTTTTATTTTCAAAAGACTACATATGGTTTGAATTGAAAGTATAATTACATATGGATTTTCTCCATCAAGCAGTTTGGTTTCACATGCCTAGTTATTGTTTTTAATTATTTTAAATAATTAAGTGAATTCTGTCATCATAGTGAATATCATCTTATTTTTGTAATTGCCATTGGGTAACCAAGTGAACACAATACACAGGTCAACTAAGCAGACTATAACTGAAACGTTGATTTTTTTTTTTTTTTGCCAGGATAATTTTTCGTACATTTGAGGTCAGGGCAAGTTGTCTTATGTGTTTTTATGTGACATATTGTTTCGACAACGGCATACAGAATCAGAGCATTTATTTTCATCAAGAGTTTCATTCATTTTTGGCCGAGATCTTGTAATGACAATGGGAAAGTCAAACCACTCTGTAAAGTCGACTTCAGCACATCCTGAAGACTCTGTGGTGGCCAGTTCATATAAGAAAATGATTCCTCAAGCTCACTGAACCACTATTTCACAAAACTGAGCCTGGTGAATCTTGCAATTGTCAACCTGGAATAGGTTATGCACATGGGTATGTCTTCCAGCATGGTTGTTTGAGAAATAAAAAGCTACCCACTGCTTCAGATAGGGTTAAAATAATTGTTGCAAAATATAACATGCCAGAAACATGTCAATCACCTCAATAATGAAACAATCCCAAACTCTTCAATATTTGCTTATTTAAATCCACATAATGACTTTATTATAATCATTTTGATGTTTATTGATATAATTTATTAAAATAACTCATGACAGATTACATTGTGTCAGCTATACAGTCAACTGCATCTGCAGACTAATATAAACATAGACTGAGAAATATTCACTGGAGAGAAAATGTTACAATTAGCCACTGTCTTCCTAATTAAACTATAATCTTAAATCCTTCCAGGGAGAATCCTAAACATCCTGTGGATTTTTAAGGTCACCTGTAAAATGGTTTAAATATCTCTGCCATTTAGCACCATCAAGGGAAATTCCCACTAACCTACAGATGAGCCCACTTGGATTAAATGTCTTAAAACAGTTTCATTATGTTACGATGATGACCTGAATGATAATCTTCACAAGATAAATCATTTTTGGAAGTGGGTGTGCTGCAGAGCTTTTTTTAAGAAAGCTGATATCAGAAGACAAAGGAAAAAGCAGTTTCTAAGAATAATAAATGAAGGACACGGTCATTCTTACCCCAAATTCATCCTCTCCACCTGTTTGGGCACGCCAGCAGGCAACTTAAGTAAGGAGCGGAATGTGCAGTGAACCTCTGTGGGCTGGTGGCAGACACATGGCCGTGGGCAACACCGTACCACTACAGGCAGTGCTACCATCACCAGCATAATCACAACCCGAGCATAAAAGCGTCCCATCTTGATCTCCACAGCAGAGCAGCAAACACCTTAAACTGCAGAGAGACACAACAGTCGAATCAGCACTATTAATTTTATTTTCCACGTGAATTAATACACAAAGTTAACACATTCTTATGGTGAATCTAGTATATTTACAGAGAGGTGAAATATAGGTGTTAAACGTCACGTTTATGATTCAGCTAAAAAGATGGTATCATTGCTTAAAAGTTAGGAAGCGCTGTTGCAATCCTGAACTCAGATTTCATCAAAGAGCATTAAGAACAAACCGTGTGTTAACTTTGTTAACAGGAGATTATTCCAATAACAATCCGGCATGATTTTGATTCACAGCACCCTTCAAAACTGCATTTCCAAGGATCATGTGATAGTCCATTTACTTCAGGCAGCAAATTCTCCACTGATGATGAAAAGTTTCGAAATGTTTTCATTCAGGTTTCAAGTTTTTTTTTTTATTTCTTGTCGTTTTTCTTCTTAATCCAAAATGAAACCAATTGATTGTCTTCTGATGAGGGGAAACGTAAAACACTATAAATGAGTGGAATCTTAGAGAAACGTTGTGTCTGAGAGGCGCAATCCTGCTGTGAAGCTGCGCCTATGTTGGAAACGTGAGAATGGAACTTCTGGCTGTGGCGCGCGTGGACGCGTCTGCGCGCGGAATACTGACTCGGGGGAGTGACAGACTGTTAGCCTTTTACATGCGTTCTTAAATGTAGTGTTTTGGACTACACGAAGAGCTGCTAAAAAGCTCACCGTCCAGGCAAAAGGTTGTGCATTAATCATGTTAAAGGGAGAGAGTAAATGCTTGTTAAGTAGCGCGTTGGAATAAACAACTTTTGACTTTGCTTACACTGTCATTTGACTCACTATTCTCATTATTATATAGTATTATTCATTTATTATAAAATAAATTAATATTAAAATAAAATATAAAATTGTTTAAATCTAGATTAAAAATTAATCTTTCGCCAAGCATTCGAATCTCATAATTTGTGGCTGCAGCTGTATCCGATCAAATGCGCATTCTTCTTAAACTTGTTTGTTTATTTGAACATATAAAATTAAAATTATATATATATATATATATATATATATATATATATATACACACACACACACACACACACACAGACATGCATAGCCTACATATTTAAATATTATTGTAAATAATTCAAATTAGAAATTTGAATTTGAGCTTGGGTTAAACTAATTAATTTTACTTTGTTGGATCAGCAGCTATGCTAATGATGTCTCTATTTGTTTCTATGTTTTGCCACGGGATTAACATCCTGTGGTAACTAGGATTTACACAAGCTCCAGTCTGGATCCAGAACACCTGAGAAGAGATGATGCTGACCCCCTCAGAGGACCTCAGATGATGCTAACCCTGAATCAAAAAACAGAACTAACAAATATTGCTACAAGTGTGACTGCATCATATAATAATTGCTGTTAATAATGTTCATCGTCTGGCTGACTACATCTTGTATTATTTTTTCTGAAAAATCCTGTCATATGTGCACAAACTGATAGTCACTACTTATAAGCTACTACTAAATATTGTAGAAACTTAATTTTCTGTAAAGTTGCTTTGTAAAAATCTGTATTGTAAAAAGCACTATACAAATAAACTTGAATTGAATAGAATTTAATTATCAAATATTAGATGGAGTCTTTTTATCACCTTGATGATCTGAGTTTATGCTACTCCATTTTTGAGTGAACATTACCAAAATTATCCACACAAACACACACACGCGTATGTATGTATGTGTGTGTGTGTGTATATATATATATATATATATATATATATATATATATATATATATATATATATATATATATATATATATATATTCAATCCTGGCCAGTATCTACAAACATGAACATGTTGTTTATGGTAGTTTTGAAATTACTGCATCCTCCCACTGTGCTTTTTTTCCATGAGGTTTTAAAGAGTCTGGCTCTACATAACTGAGCTCAAAGCCTTGTTATTTCCCTCCTAGAGGGTCCTCCATTATCTCTCTCTCTCTCTTTATTTTTTATACCAGTTTTACAAATGAGGACATTCCTAAAGGGAGGTTTTTGGAGATTTTGTCAGGTTTAGCTCACTTTTGGGTACAGATTTGTAAAATATGGTCCAGGGGGCTGACAAGGGCAAAGGTCATAAGCTCCTGCCCATGTTATTGACCACTTGGGAGATTCCATACACCACATCATGTCATTTCAAGCAGAAAGCACACCTGTTTGAAAATGATATGTAGTCATCTTCAGTGATGAAAAATGAAAGAAAAAAAGGTATTGAGCATACACATACTGTGATTATAAGACAATAATCCAAAATAAAATGCCATCAACATCTTCAAGAGAAGTAATATTAACACAGTTTATAAGGGCTATTACAATAGTCAAGGCTGGTTGAGATAAAAGCATGACCCTTTTAAAATCAGTAAAAGACAAAAAAAAAATTGACTTTTGATAATTGCTAAAAAAAAAAAAAGCTTCTTTTTTGTACAAGGATTAGCTAAATGTCTAAACTGGCAAGTTTGCAAATCAAATTGAAGGTTTATTTAATTTTGTTGTCATGTATGTGTATGCATTTACTGCCCAATAACACTTTATTTACTATGTTTGTTGTAAATGTGTTATGTCTGAGACATTATTAAAAGTTGTGAGGTCAACTGGGCTTTGATAATATTATAATCAAAGTCTTTTGTTGGAATGATTTAAAATTAACAAAGGGGTTGCACACACTTTAGCAACAAATTTGGGTTGGATTAATAATATTTTGGTGTACAGGGAGGCATCAAAGCTTGCACCTGTTTTTCCAGACATTGTTTTAAAAGCAAATGTAGCAACCATTCAACAACAACAGCATCTAGAGTATGCAATTCAGGCCCATCCAGCTGGTAAGCACATGTTACCAGTGGTCCCTGAGCTCCTTTGACATGGAAGTAATCTAAAGACCTTGTGCATGCGTGATGTCCTTTAAAAATACCTTTCAGGTGTTGTAAAAGCATTTCAGGCAATTGAGATCTTCATGATACTTGTATGAAAACTGTTCATTCAGCATCCATATAGTTTTAGTTTTTTAAAAAGCTGTACTTTCTTTCTTTTCTTTTAAATGCCATACCAGCTATAGGCTATATTCATGGCGAGAACAAAGTGCAATCAATCAAAAAAATCTGTACTAAAGCAAATTGTCAAGCTGTACATTTACATAATAATAATGATAATACATTCAAAAGCATCATACATTTTTTGTGAGTATAGGCAATTATTTTATATTTTATTACACAATTTGTATTTATTTATTTATGTTTTAATGTTATGTTAACCTCACTAATTATATAACTTGATTTGTTTACAGGTAACATTTCTATATTCATATATATATATATATATATATATATATTTATATATATATATATATATATATATATATATATATTCAGTGTTATACCCACAGCGCCTGCAGATTTAAACTTACACCTGCTTTCTCTATCCTCAGTGATTTAATTTAAGAATTTACCGGCTTCTCCTCTTTTTGTAATATTTAGATACTGAAATGTGTTTTTCATTCCCCCTTCAAAGTGTCAGTTGCAGATCAGTTTTCTTGTCTTTTTTTAATTTAAAAGGAAACAGTAAACCTGGTCCTCAGTAAATGATCTATACTAACCAGACTTTCCTGTTTGACCATATGGTCGGAGACTTACCAGTAAAATAGAACTAATAATAAACACCATTCCCTAGACAATGGAGTTTACTTTCACTGGTGGTCTGACCACATATGTTAAAATAATAACTGTGAGAGAAGTGATCCTATAATGGGTAAAGTAGCTTTTATTTACACTGTCATGTTTTAAGGAATATGTTATTACATACATTTCTGTCAAAGCATAAAAATCTAACTTTGAGTCCTGAAAGAAAAGTTGATCACATCGGTTATTATGGCAATTAAAAATACTCTTGAAATATATCCAACAATATCTCAACTTTAATTAAAAAAAAAAAAAAAAAAAAAAAAAACAGTGATGGATTTTTAACCCTCATGTGGTGTTCAAAACCCAATAACACCTGTGGTGTTCCCGGTCAAAAATGACCGGCCCATAAAAAAAAGATTATAAATCACTCATTATACCATATTTTCACCCAATCTTGGATTCAATCTTTTTGTCAACTTGTTCTCTTTCAATTAGGACTGGTTTTATATTTCTGTTTCCATCTGATTAATCATGGGCCTCATTTATCTGAGAGTAGGCATCTAATTTTTTGAGTAAAAAACAAATAAATTATGAATAAATTTGGAAATATGAAAAAAAAATTCTGAAAAAAATGGCTACTGTTGATCACACTAGTCTACTCTAATGTTTCACCAGGAATTTTGTTTTGAAACTTTTGTTTTGTAAAAAATATGGCACATAGTCACACTTGTGGTGTTCCCGGTCAAAAATGACCGGCCTATAAAAAATGGCTTATAAATCACTCATTATACCATATTTTCACCCAATCTTGGATTCAATCTTTTTGTCAACTTGTTCTCTTTCAATCAGGACTGGTTTTGCATTTAATTTCCAAACTATTTAATTGTAGGAGTCATTTATCCGAGCTTATGCACCTCAGTTTTTGAGTGAAAAAAGCTTTATTTGTTAATAATTTTGTCAATGTTGTGAAAAAGGTGAAAATAAGTTTCACTGTTGATCACACTAGCCTACTTTAATGTTTAACCAGGATTTTTTTTTTTGAAATGCTTTTATTTTGTACAAAATGGCACAAAGTCACATTTGTGATGTTCCCGGTCAAAGATGGCTGGCCATTGAAAGTGAATGTAGAAGATTACAAAACACAGGGCTTGTATTTTGAAATGCTTTAATTTTCAGAAAAGGGGTGCACAGTAACACTTGTGCTGTTCCCTGACAAATCTGACCATTGTGACATACAAAAAAAACAAAAAAAGCAAAAACGCTGTCATATAGAGAACACAAAACAAACACTGTTCATTTTCTTTCAGTTTTCCAAATTATGAACTAACCAAAATAAGAAACTGTGACGGTCTCTGTGTGAACTCATGCAAGTGACTAACAAAAGCATTTTTAAGGTAACTTGCAATTGGTCATTTTGTGTCACTTATGCACATGACTGACAACAGTATAATGTATGTGCCTTGCAAATGTGCACTCTGCATTTGAAACAGACAGTGCCTGTTTTCACATATTTGGGGCACACAAAGTGCATCTCTTTCGTTTCTCTCCTTTGCCTGTGCCAGCTGAAGGACCTGGTTCTGGTGTTTGTATGTCTCTCACCAATGTAGCAGAGGGCAGTCCTCTGGGTATATTTTGGCGCCTCTGTATCAGGGGGGTCACCATGGATTTCCCCCAGCTCTTCTAGGAACAGCCTCCTCCTGAAGGTTTTCCTTGTGTAATACTCAAAAAAGTTTGTGTGTTTTAACGTGTGTGTCTGGGTAGTGTGTGTATAAATGTATCGATACATGCACAGGTCCAAGGGCTCGATGTTTGCAAGCACATATGCTCATATGTGTACATGAAAATAATGAACATGCTCCTGAAAACTAAATTGTTCTGTTCTTTTCAGTCTCTCCCATTCACTTTCAATGGTCGGCCATTGTGACCATTTTTGACCATGCCTACTCTCAGATAAATGAGGCCCACGATTAATCAGATGCAAACAGAAATGCAAAACCAGTCCTAATTGAAAGAGAACAAGTTGACAAAAAGATTGAATCCAAGATTGGGTGAAAATATGGTATAATGAGTGATTTATAAGCTATTTTTTATAGGTCGGTCATTTTTGACCGGGAACAACACAAGTGTGACTATGTGCCATATTTTTTACAAAACAAAAGTTTCAAAACAAAATTCCTGGTGAAACATTAGAGTAGACTAGTGTGATCAACAGTAGCCATTTTTTTCATAATTTTTTTTCATATTTCCAAATTTACTCATAAATTATTTGTTTTTTACTCAAAAAATGAGATGCCTACTCTCAGATAAATGAGGCCCATGATTAATCAGATGCAAACAGAAATATAAAACCAGTCCTAATTGAAAGAGAACAAGTTGACAAAAAGATTGAATCCAAGATTGGGTGAAAATATGGTATAATGAGTGATTTATAAGCTCTTTTTTATAGGCCGGTCATTTTTGACCGGGAACACCACAAGTGTAACAAGGTAACAAAACCCCCACAAAAAAGTAATAAAATTTCCCAAATTTTTTTTTGTTTTAGTTATACCCTTTGGGAACAAAGTCACTAAGTTTCAGTCCAAAGTGATAACATTAACTATTATTTTCGGGAAAAAGAAAATCTTCTCCGGGTCAAGTTGACCCGAACACCACATTTAAAGGGCATATCTGAGAAAGAAAAAAGTTGGAAGGTATGCACTGACAAGACAGATATAAAAATGTGCCATTTTAGTTGGTCTTTCTGTATTTGCTGTTAGCACTTTACTGTAGAGCAGACTATGCAGTGTCAGTATTAAACTGTAGCACTCAAGTTTATAGGCCATTTCCATGAATTATCACATAGCTTTTGTCTTGCTGTTTTGGCCGATCCTCAGAGCTACCACATGGATTGGACTGTATAATAAACAGCCTCCCAACTGGACTATTGCTAGAATCCAGACAAAGCTTGAAAAACCACAGACACATCAACACAGAGATCATTACTTTATACTAGAGCCTATAAAGAAATAGCAAAAAAGTTTAAAGATGAGATGTCCAATTTCTGCACCAGTAATTATGGACGCCTTTATTTATTTATTTACTCACTCTAACTCCACTCTCTCTCAGTGCTCACGATCTACTGAATTCAAATTTCATTATCACTACCTAAATTATTATTAATGCTCCACAACTTTTCCCTTTCAGCAATCCTGCATCTAAAAAAAAAAAAAATAATAATAATAAAAAAAACTTATAACTCTATCACTACAAAACAGACATTTACCAGTTCACTCATTTTCTGGTCCCCATTTCGTCACTGATTGTTACTGCTGCATACTCACCTCTTTGGGTATTGCATCGATTATGCTGACTTGATTGCACAGATACTATTTAAACTGAGGTGAGCTGGATGGTTCCTTAAATCCCTCTGTAATGCATTTCACCTGAGTCAATATTTATCCAGCTAAACTGTTGGAAACAGCTTGAAAACACTACTTAGCTAAGTCGCATAATCAAGCTTTACACAAATGATTCACACTTAACTGTTAATACAGAGCTGATTTGAGAATAATTCAACATACATTTGATATTAATACTGTTTGTCTCATCCAGAATAAAAATAAATAAATAAATACATCTTAAATGGAAAGAGCACATGCAGTCTTTCTGCAAACAAGGTAAGATTATCTCCTTGCTGACATCTGTCTTTAGCATGCAGGAAGGAAATAACTTTTGTACCATACTAGCCCTTTATAACAGCATTATAATCTTTATATGAGACTTTATTGTTCAATTTGCCAACATAGTATGAGGAGGGCAAACTTGAGTTTACTCACAAATGCATTTTGTCCCACTTTACTTAATGAACTGCTTCCTGCAATAGTTAAATTACATGTTGTTAGTTCCAATATAACACCTGGTCTTGATTATTGTGATATAAGATGACAATAAATCATTTAACTGTGTATAATATAGAAATAATAACAGAGGTATGTGGAAAATACTGGATGTGATTGCACACTAAATCAAACATGTCCTGGCACATTCTTTTTTTTTTACAGGTTAGAGGAATCACAAAATTATGGATATCTATTCACACTTATACAAGTTTTACATTAGTTTGTGTCCTCTAGGTGGATTTTCCTTTCTCACAAATCCAGTCTCCAGAGATGCAAGCAGAACTTGGAAATTCTGATTAAGACACTTTAATCAGAGGACCACAGAGGACCATCTGTGGAATGGCTCAGGGATTAATACCTTTCTTTCCAGGTTGTCACATGTGAAAGATAGCTTAGAACATTCATTTAAAAACCTCAGAGTAAAAAATGAAAGAACAAAAAGGAAAACTTATCAGTTACATATGTAACACTCATTCCCTGAAGGAGGGAACGAAGATGTCACATCGGTAATGACCGACAAATTGAGATCTCACTTAGAGAGGCTAATCCACTTTGAGTTTAAACTAAAGGAGCCAATGAACATTGGCATGCGATGACTGCATTCAACTCCCGCTGTATAACTAGGCAGCATATTCAATGCATACTCAGCTTGTCGCTGAGGAGCCAAGCCGGTGACCCAGCCACTCAGCAGTGGTAGAAAGTCTGCAGGGCAAACAAAGACTCTGAGGCTATACTATGGGTGATGTTTTCTCCGTGGGGGAGGGGGAGCAGGAGGTGTTGCTTCAGTTTATAACAATGTTTTTAGTATTTCTCAGAGGGCAGGCTTCAAGTATAACTCGTTTGAAGTAATGGTGCTTCATATAACTGTCACGCTGCCAGTCTTTGTTTTCCTGGGTGTTCCCTAGTGAGCTCACTTCCCCTTAGGCACTTCACCATAGGCACTTTAATTCCGCTAGTCTGGTTGTGTCTTCACAGTAATTGCACTCCAATTAGAATCGCACAGGTGTTGACAATACTCTGTCATTAGTTTCCCTATATAGAGCTGTCTTTCTCTGTTGTCATCATGGAGTCCTTACCCTATGTGTCTCATGCTCTCGTTCCCCCGAGACTTCCTCTACCTTCTCATTCTTCCGAGTTCCCCGTTTCATCCGGTTCCCTCTTTTGGTTACGTTTGTCTCTCATGACTGTTTATTTTTGTAGTTACCCCTCTGTTTAAATAAAAACCCTTACCTGCATTTGGATCTACCCTCTCTTTGTGTTTTCCCAAACCCAACCGTGACAGAAGGACTCCATCATGCCTAGATCCAGCGGTGTGAGATTTCGAATCGGTTCCCCAGCCACCATGGAGGAACGGAGGGGGAGATTCCGGAACTTAACCACCCTTCATCAAGAGGGAAGGGAGGTGGGTGGCCTGGCGCAATTGTTTTGGACTTTGGCAGTCGGGTTAGGTTACAATGATGCAGCACTAAAGGATTGGTTTAATAATTGCCTGGATGATCCTTTACCTCAATGGGAGATGAAGGGGTTAGAGATCCTGGACTTTTGGGGGTTTACCAATTACCTGCACCATCGTGCTCAGTGGAATGCAACAACCACACCAGAGTTTCCAGACAAGGCTGCCAGCTCAGCCCCACAACCCAAGATGGCCACCAGCCCAGCCCCACAGCCCAAGATGGCCGCCAGCCTAGCGCCACAGCTCAAGATGGCCGCCAGCCCAGCACCACAGCACAAGATGGCCGACTCAACGCCACCGACTCTCCATCGTAGAGGGCGGAGGAGGAGACAGGCAGCTACTGTTCCTCAGGACCCGGAGAACGTTCCCGAGCGGGCGGCTGCCGCCCATGAGGCCATTCCCGATGCGGTGCCCGCTGCTGTTCCGGAGGCGGTGGCCGAGGCTGTTCCCGATGCGGTGCCCGCTGCTGTTCCGGAGGCCGAGGCGGTGGCCGAGGCCGTTCCCGATGCGGTGCCCGCTAATGTTCCGGAGGCCGAGGCGGTGCCCGATGCAGTTCCCGAGGCGGTGCCCGATGCTGTTTCCGAGGCCGAGGCTGTTCCCGAGAAGGTGCTCGATGCTGTTCGAGAGGCCGAGGCAATGCCCGATGCTGTTCCCGATGTGGTGCCCACTGCGGTTCTGGAGGCCGAGGCGGTACCCGCTGCTGTTCCGGAGTCCGAGGCGGTGGCCGAGGCCGTTCCCGATGCGGTTCCCGTTGCTGTTCTGGAGGCCGAGGCGGTGCCCGCTGCTGTTCCGGAGGCCGAGGCGGTGACCGAAGCCATTTCCCGATGCGGTTCCCGTTGCTGTTCCGGAGGCCGAGGCTGTTCCCGAGGCGGTGCCCGATGCAGTTCCCGAGGCGGTGCCCGATGCAGTTCCCGAGGCGGTGCCCGATGCAGTTCCCGAGGCGGTGCCCGATGCAGTTCCCGAGGCGGTGCCCGATGCAGTTCCCGAGGCGGTGCCCGATGCTGTTCCCGAGGCGGTGCCCGATGCTGTTCCCGAGGCGGTGCTCGATGCTGTTCCCGAGGCGGTGCCCGATGCAGTTCCCGAGGCGGTGCCCGATGCTGTTCCCGAGGCGGTGCCCGATGCTGTTCCCGAGGCGGTGCCCGATGCAGTTCCCGAGGCGGTGCCCGATGCTGTTCCCGAGGCGGTGCCCGATGCAGTTCCCGAGGCGGTGCCCGATGCAGTTCCCGAGGCGGTGGCCGATGTTGTTCCCGAGGCGGTGCCCGATGCTGTTCCCGAGGCGGTGCCCGATGCAGTTCCCGAGGCGGTGCTCGATGTTGTTCCCGAGGCGGTGCCCGATGCAGTTCCCGAGGCGGTGCCCGATGCAGTTCCCGAGGCGGTGCCCGATGCAGTTCCCGAGGCGGTGCCCGATGCAGTTCCCGAGGCGGTGCCCGATGCAGTTCCCGAGGCGGTGCCCGATGCAGTTCCCGAGGCGGTGCTCGATGCTGTTCCCGAGGCGGTGCTCGATGTTGTTCCCGAGGCTGTTCCCGAGGCGGTGCTCGATGTTGTTCCCGAGGCTGTTCCCGAGGCGGTGCCCGAGGCGGTGCCCGAGGCTGTTCCCGAGGCGGTGCCCGAGGCTGTTCCCGAGGCGGTGCTCGATGTTGTTCCCGAGGCGGTGCCCGATGCAGTTCCCGATGCGGTTCCCGAGGCGGTGCCCGATGCAGTTCCCGAGGCGGTGCCCGATGTTGTTCCCGAGGCGGTGCCCGATGCAGTTCCCGAGGCGGTGCCCGATGCAGTTCCCGAGGCGGTGCCCGATGCTGTTCCCAAGGCGGTGCCCGATGCAGTTCCCGAGGTGGTGCTCGATGCTGTTCCCGAGGCGGTGCTCGATGTTGTTCCCGAGGCGGTGCCCGATGCAGTTCCCGATGCGGTTCCCGAGGCGGTGCCCGATGCGGTTCCCGAGGCGGTGCCCGATGCAGTTCCCGAGGCGGTGCCCGATGCAGTTCCCGAGGCGGTGGCCGATGTTGTTCCCGAGGCGGTGCCCGATGTTGTTCCCGAGGCGGTGCCCGATGCAGTTCCCGAGGCGGTGCCCGATGCAGTTCCCGAGGCGGTGCCCGATGCAGTTCCCGATGCTGTTCCCGAGGCGGAGCCCGATGCAGTTCCCGAGGCGGTGCTCGATGCTGTTCCCGAGGCGGTGCTCGATGTTGTTCCCGAGGCGGTGCCCGATGCAGTTCCCGAGGCGGTGCCCGATGCTGTTCCCGAGGCGGTGCCCGATGCAGTTCCCGAGGCGGTGCCCGATGCAGTACCCGAGGCGGTGCCCGATGCTGTTCCCGAGGCGGTGCCCGATGCTGTTCCCGAGGCGGTGCCCGAGGCTGTTCCCGAGGCGGTGCCCGAGGCTGTTCCCGAGGCGGTGCCCGATGCAGTTCCCGAGGCGGTGCCCGATGCTGTTCCCGAGGCGGTGCCCGATACAGTTCCCGAGGCGGTGCCCGAGGCTGTTCCAGAGGCGGTGCCCGATACAGTTCCCGAGGCGGTGACCACGAGGACGTGGTGGTCGTCCGCTCCGCTCTGGGGGACTCCGGCGGTGACCATGAGGACGTGGTGGTCTTCTGCTCCGCCCTGGTGGACTCCGGCCTCGACCACAAAGACGTGGTGGTCTTCCGCTCCGCCCTGGAGGGCTTTGACTTTGACCACAAGGCCGTGGTGGTCTTCCGCTCCGCCCTGGTGGACTCCGGCCTCGACCACAAAGATGTGGTGGTCATCTGCTCCGTCCTGGTGGACGCCTCAACATGCCCTTCATGGACTTATGTTTTGTGTTTTTTGAGTTCTGTTTCTGTCTGTTCCTTTTAGTTTAGTCTGGCCCTCCTTCCCTCCCCCTGAGCCTCCACCTGTCCGCCTCCCTCCTGGACTCCTTGTTTTGTGTTGCACCTTTCCATTCCTCCTGGTTGCTCCTGTCCCTGTTTTCTGTCCCTCCGTCCCTCCCCCTGGTCCGCCGCCGTTCCACCTCCCTCCTGCCTCTTTTTCTGTTGGGGTTTTCCTGGGTTTAGGTGGAGCATCTGGTAGCTGCTCCGTAGGGAGGGGGTAATGTCACGCTGCCAGTCTTTGTTTTCCTGGGTGTTCCCTAGTGAGCTCACTTCCCCTTAGGCACTTCACCATAGGCACTTTAATTCCGCTAGTCTGGTTGTGTCTTCACAGTAATTGCACTCCAATTAGAATCGCACAGGTGTTGACAATACTCTGTCATTAGTTTCCCTATATAGAGCTGTCTTTCTCTGTTGTCATCATGGAGTCCTTACCCTATGTGTCTCATGCTCTCGTTCCCCCGAGACTTCCTCTACCTTCTCATTCTTCCGAGTTCCCCGTTTCATCCGGTTCCCTCTTTTGGTTACGTTTGTCTCTCATGACTGTTTATTTTTGTAGTTACCCCTCTGTTTAAATAAAAACCCTTACCTGCATTTGGATCTACCCTCTCTTTGTGTTTTCCCAAACCCAACCGTGACAATAACATTATCCAGAGAAACAAATGTTAATGATAAATCCCCTGTGATGTTTGTACTGGCTACTGTATACAGGCCACCATACAGACTTTATTAAAGAGTTTGGTGATTTTACATCTGAGTTAGTGCTGGATGCAGATAAAGTTTTAATTTTTGGAGATTTTAATATCCATATTGATAATGAAAAATATGCATTGGGATCAGCATTTATAGACATTGGGGTTAGACAACACGTCTCAGCAAAGGGAAAGGGCTCTTTCGTCCTTTCACAGAACTCCCACCAATCTCCTGACTGATCCTAAGTCCTTCCTTAGCGGCTTGATTTCCCGTGGCGCCCTTCTCTTCTCCCGAAGGCAACAGAAACACACGATGAGTAATGGGTAAAACGGAGAAGAATGCCTTGTTCCTATATTTGTTGCTCTTTGGGTTGTACTTCACCAGCATCTGGACAGCTCCTCCACTCCAATAGACCTCCTAGGTAAGTACAGGGTAACACACAAGCCCCTGAGGGCACAGGTAAGTAACAGAGGTAAGTAGGCAGCAAGCTGACTGGGCTTTCCCCCAGGACGTACACCGGTGTATTTGAAGTGAGTAACTTTCTACTCGTCGCACAGGTAGGTATTGAGCAAGGTGACTTACTCTTCACGCTGGACTTACAGGGCGTTTTCAAGGTCAATAGCTTCTAGCTCGTGCAGACGGGTAAGTATTCAACAAGTGACTGTATCTTCACGCTGGGCTTACAGGGCGTATTCAAAGTTAATAGCTTTTAGCTCGTACAGACGGGTATGTATTCAACAAGTGACTGTATCTTCACGCTGGGCTTACAGGGCATATTCAAAGTTAATAGCTTTTAGCTCGTACAGACGGGTAAGTATTCAACACGTGACTGTATCTTCGCGCTGGGCTTACAGGGCATATTCAAGATCAATAGCTTTTAGCTCGTGCAGACGGGTAAGTATTCAACAAGTGACTGTTGAAATAGCATTTCACCCCCCCTTTAAACTTGCAGTGTGGTGATGGTATGATAAGTCTTTGGACTGTCGTTCAGCCATGAGCTTTGGTTTTATGTTTCCTCTCTCAAAGCGAATACATCTCCTGGAAACTATGCCAGAATACACTTTACTTCTGCAAGGGCATGACTCACTTGTCTACTGGTGCCTAATGATTTTGTCAGTGTGACAAGGACTGAGGGGCTTTCATAGGGGCTTATAAACAGAATGACAGCTGATATATAGGACACTGAATTCACCATGGTCAAATCGAATTATATTTTAGAAATCTTCATCACACTTTATACTGCAGCTTTCTCTATTATTCCGTATTTGCATTTTATATTTAAATATAAAAGTTTGCATTGAAATCACATGGAAAATGTATGATTAATACCAATATAAAAAAATCTCTTCTTGAAGCAACACAGGCCACAATGACATCACACCAGAGGCCTGCTATTATGTGGCTACATCCATATGGAAGAACAACACCAGTTCTGTTGAGATGTACAGCCTGACCAGGTCATGGTACTTTCCACTTATGCATTTAGAAGACACTTTTATCCAAAGCAACCTACTAAGTCTAAATGTTATAGGCTAACATTTTATTTTTATTTTTTTCCTAACATGTGTTCCCCTGGGAATCGAACCAACAACCTTTTGCACTGCTAATGCAATGCTCTATATAAAATGTATCAAATTTAAAACAACGTAGAGCAGGACTTGCGTTTAGTCAGTTGGTTATTGATTCGATTGTAAAAAGTTAGTGTTGCATACTCAGTTGGAGGCAGATCTAAATGTGATTGGCTAAACTGCAATGTGGTTATCCATTTGTTAACAGAGAGAAGAACAGTCTATCTATAGAACAGTCGAGGCCAAAAATATTGGCACCCTTGGTAAATATGATCAAAGAAGGTTGTGAAAATTCATCTGCATCATTAATCCTTTAGATCTTTTATTTAAAAAATAAAAAAAAAATCACAAAAATGTATCCTTTCATTGGATAATAAGTATTTAACCTGGGGGGAAATATCATTATGAAATAAATCTTGTTCTCTAATACAAATTGGCCACAATTAACGGTACCCTTTTATTCAATATTTTTGAAACCTCCATTTGCCAGTTTAACAGGTCTCAGATTTCTCCTATAATGCCTAATGAGGTTAAAGAACACCGGACAAGAGATCAGTGACCATTCCTTCATCCAGAATCACTCGAGACCCTTTAGATTCCCAGCTCCATGTTGGTGTTTCTCCTCTTCAGTTCACTCCTCTCATTTTCTATAGGGTTCAAGTCAGAGGACTGGAATAGCTATAGCAGAAGCTTGGTTTTGTGCTCAGTGACCCATTTCTGTGTTGTTTTTGAGGATTGTGTTTGCATTACTGTACGTTTGAAAGATCTAAACATGGCCCATTATAAGATTTCTAACAGAGTCAGTCACTTATTGATATGATCTGTTGGTATTTGATAGAATCAAAGATGCCATGTATCTAAACAAGATATCCAGGACCTCCAGCAGAAATATAGGCTCACAACATAAAAAATACAGCAGTATATTTCTTTGTACACATGGGATACTTTTTTTGTTCACCAAACCCATCTTGAGTGTTTGCAGCTAAAAAGCTCATTTTTAAGTTTCATTTCACCATAAGTACCATTTGAAGTTGAAAATCCTTAATTATTGCCCTGATGGTGGAAACGGGAATTTTCACTTTTCTTAAAGCCACTTCACTAATTTGTGAATCTCAATTACCTTTTGCTGCACATCAGAAATATATTCTTTGGTTTTTCTAATTTTGATGGATGGTTAAGGAAATTTGGGCTTTGTTTTCCCTCTTTTTTATATTTCTGTGAAACAGGAAGCCATTGCTGCATAATTTCATGTTTATAATCATGCTGGAGTGCTCAGAATTGTGAATATGAATGGGAATATACTTCAGAGATATTTTACTCATAAGAATTTCTAGGGGTGTCAGTAATTGTGTATTTGAGAAAAAACTTTATATCATGATGATATTTCCCCCCATTTTAAATTCTTATTACCCAATGAAAGGATACATTTTGTGATTTTTTTTTTTTTTTTTTAAATAAAAGATCAAAAGGATTAACAATGCAGATTCATTTTCGCAACCTTCTTTGATCATATTTAGCAAGGGTGCCAATATTTTTGGCCATAACTCTATCTATCTATCTATCTATCTATCTATCTATCTATCTATCTATCTATCTATCTATCTATCTATCTTTCTATATATATATATATATATATATATATATATATATATATATATATATATATATATATAGAAAGAGAGAGAGAGAGAGCACTTGAGTTTTGATTAAGGGGACTTTGTAAACTGGATTGTACCCAGGTTTTCATTCGTTGATTTTTGAATATATATACATAACCATTTGTTCCAAACTGTTTGTTCCGTTCTTGTTTCCACTGAATTTTTGTAATTTTCTTCAGACAATATATTTGTGTTTTGTTTTGACAAAGGCCAATATTATATCAACAGAACATTCCACAGTGATGGTATTCTAAATCTGCATGCAGTAACTCACCAGTCCGAACATAAAAAGTAGTTGCTAGAGCGATGAAATAAACAAAGCTATGAAAAATCTCAGGACCTAGCTTAACTCTGTAATACGATTTTGTTTCCATTTGAGCAATTCAAGCTTGGACTTTAACTGAATGGAACAGAATGGAAAGGTCTGCAACAAATCTTGCAAGCTGAACTGTTTTTCACTGACATCTTGATATCTTAAAAAATGTGGCACTTGTTGCATTAAATATTAGTCAGGCACAAAGCTGAGAGACATCCTCGATTAGATGTTTGTGTATAGGTCTTAAACTTGTTTACACAGGCAAAAAAAAAAAAAAAAAAGGACACCATTACTCACATACAAGAACAATGAAGAGACATAACAAATCAGTTTCCTATTATGAATAAAAACCAAGCTGAGTCAAACTGATGATGTGGACTGACCACCAAGTAACTAATTTACAGAGAACCTTGCCATTGTTTGAAGACTTTGGGAAAACAGCCGTTAAAATTTGTCATACATGTGTGTCTGCTTTTCTGTAGAAGTATGAATCAAGTCAGATCAAATTCCATTAACAATTGACCCAAACATCACTGGATGAACAGTGAAGGAATCTGGTACCCATAAGGCCTAAAGATCGTTTAGATCTGAGTAAGCATATTTGTGCAATGACCATCACTGGAGAGGCCTGCTCTAAATTCAGCTGCCATTATACTCAACAGCTGGTTAATAAAGAAATATTTCAGCATTGCCGATGGTAAAATGGGGACTCTAGGCTGACCTAGATATGCTCTTTATGTATCTGCTGACCTTAATTGACACCCTGTACCAACAGAGTATTGTGCCTGACAACTGCATGCTTCAGTCAGTTCACCAGTTCTCCATTATAGCCTTCTCCAAGTCTGCAAAAGCAGTTATATTAAATGATGTGTTTACCTTGATCGGCTAAAGCGTACAGGAATATGGAAATTATGAGTGGATAAATGCAATTAGTACATAACTTAGAAACAGATTCACTTCAATTTATTTCTGTTACAATATCCAGCTGCCTGCTTGCTTTGTTTACTTGAAACAAATCTTAAGGAATTGCTCCCAACCATGCTTGAAATTAAGTAAGCATTTTAACTATCTACTGATGATTTGCCTTTTGTCTGCTTTATCAAATTTCATTGGTGTTCTTAGCTTTCTTATCAAAGCCCTTACAATGCACATCTGACTGAATTACTGAATTGTGAGAACACTTAAAGGTGCTGTAAGTTGAAGTTAGGGGACTACTTTTGCAAGTTTGTTGATGTCTGTGGAGAATGGTTGAAGCTAGAATGCTTGAAAATGCTTACAGTTCCTTTAATTATTAAGAAGAAGCTCCCTGCAGTGAGCACATTTAAAAGCAATAGTAAACTATCCTTTTAAAACCTAAAAAGATATTTGGTCTTAATACCTAAACGGGATAATACCTATTCCAACCTGTTCACACCCAGGTCGCCTGGTATTGCTAACTGTCCAAGAGAAGTGTTCTGATACACTGAGAATCAAGAAGAGTCAAACATCAAAAATCTTAAAGGAGGACATCTGAAGCATGGTAGGAAGTTGATATTTTGGTTATAATTAGTTAAATTAGAGAAAGAATAGGAAAATCGTGAAATGTCAACCTGGAACTTTAAATGTTAATTATTATTTTTTTTTTATATTTGACTAAATGCTGGATCTCAAAAATGCAAAGCTTCTCCAGGAGACTGTGCACCAAATCTGGGATAAACCATCACTGTTTTTCTATTGACTGAGACACAAACTCTCAGACGGCGAGCTTCCCTTCCTAAGTATTAACAGGTGTGCATCAGTGAAAGACCTGCATATAATAATTCTGCAAAGAAAAAAAGTTCAAATCCAAGTGCAAACCAAGTGCAGTACCTGAAAGCAGCTTGATCTTATTCACATACACACCCCTTCCTTTTAAAAAGAATGGCATTGCTTGGTGTAGTCCTCAAATAGCTTTCTGATGAGTGCACAATTCTTTAGTCTTTAAAAATTAATACAATTATAAAACTTTTTTAATACAATAAACAGAATATTAATTCAACCGATTATGTCAATTATGATGCATGATTATTTGTTGGATACAGCTGAGAAGGTCAAGACCTCTAAAGTGGATAAGGCCATGCTAGATTATAAAGTAATGCACCATATCCAACAGTTCTCACAATAAAACGCCTTTTATTTCACAATTAGTGAAACTTCTGAAAGTGTAATTATGAGTTCAGCTGCTTTGTGTTAGGAAATAACAGGAATCACGAAGGACACCAGGTTAATTCTTGCTTACTGCTTAAAATCTTATTAAAGCCAAAATGCATTAAGGATATTTAGCCAATATCCACGTATTTTGAATGAAATTAAGCATCCCATTTGGTTGCCAACCATGTAAATATCACTTATAATAGTGTATACATTGACTATGCTATATAGAAGTCTTTGTAGAATAAATGACATTTTTGCAAAAAAATAGAAAAACAAATAAGCAACCTTAGGTTTTGTTTACACATCAATAATGTACTAATATTGGAATAGATTTTCCGGACCCACTTTATATTAAGTGGCCTTAACTACTATGTACTTACATTTTAATTAATAATTTAGTACAATGTACTTATTGTGTACATAAATGTTTTTACATTGTACTAATATTAAAAAAAAAAACTACATGTAATTACACGTGTATTTAATTTCTGTAATTACATTTATAAATACACTGTTGACCCATACTTTACACCTTAACCCACCCTTAAACTTACCCATACCTCCAACCCTCTCCCTAACCTTACCCCTATCCCACCTCAATAGCAGCAAAAGTGTTTTACAATACAATATGAACACAATAAGTACATTGTACTTATTTTTTTTTATGTAAGTACATAGTAGTTAAGGCCACCTAATATAAAGTGGGACCGATTTTCCTTTGTGTTTTTGAAAAAGTTTTGCGTTAAAACAGCTGCAGTTCAAAAGGTTCTGTGGGAAATGACTAAAAACGCTGCATGATGCATGCCAGGGCAGTAGCTGGCGTTGACACTTTATAAAGAAAGACTATGTGTTTGTGCAAATGTGAACTCATCTATGAAGCCAGAAAGGTTAGAATACACATAATATGCATGCACACGATGTCATGGTGTTCACAAATCCACATTTTTGTAGTTTGCACAGAGACAATAACGGTACCGTTTTTCAACAACTTGCTATTTAAAAACCCCATTTTCAAAAGTTTGTGTTTTTAAGGCCCCCAAAACCTTTTTGTTGTGTAAATGAACAGCAAAAGTGCATAAGAAGGTTTCCGTTCTTAGTTGAATTTGTTGTTGTGTAAATGCCCCCCTAAAATTAGCAGTCACTAGAGTAAACTGGCATGTTTAAAGTCTATGGATAGTTCCTAGTTGTAAATACAAATTGAGAGGCCGTTCATGTCTGCCAGCATATGAAGGCAGCATGATGTGGAGCTGTTATATGTGTGGGGTTCCCTGATAACACCTCATTGTTGGTGTGGGGGTGGTCTGATGAGAAGACAGGACTTAGGACAGATCAGAACCTAAAGCCACTTAATTGCAATAATCATTGTGGTTACCAATTATTACGTGTTGTCCCATAGTTTTGTTTCTAAATGGAAGTTTTTGGGGTGTTTCGATCGGTTTACTCCATGTAGGTGAACGAGGGAGTAATGGTAAGTTTGTTTCTTTATAGAAGTACTCCACCACGCTCACCAACTTTTAACGATCCTTGTTCCAAGATGCAAATTCACATCAGGGTTGTTTCCAACACAGCAAAACTGACATTTGTTTTTGTTTTGTTTTTTCGTGCCAATCAATAAAGTAACTCTGATTCAATAAATTACCATAATTAAGGGAAAAAGGAGATTAAAGAACATCATTCAGCTCCACTGCGAAAAAGTATAATCGGTAAGAGTTGCCATTGACCGTACCAATAATTAAAGCAGCAGCTGCAACTTTTCACATCGCACATTCAGAGAACATCATTCAAATAGTGATATATCAAAATCTGTTGGATTTCAGCAACCCAAACATACAGACGAGTGAATACAACTATGAATACAACAAAATCTTGTTAAATGGAGATGTCAGTTTACATCCTGCGAGTAAAGTGTTTATCTGCTTTCCTGTCACAAATGGAAATATAATATGCAGAACTGCCAAAGTGCGGGGGTTACATTAACCATACATTAAAACCATTTCATTTCAGGTTGGGGATAGAATTTAGAAGACCGTAAGGGAATTATTAGGCAAAATTAGTCTTTCCAAGCAGTGTGTCTGACAGATCTAAATGTTATTAAAGTTTTACAATGAGCAGAGTGAAGAAAGAAAGTTCCCGTTCTCAGTCTCAAGGCACCTTAATGGATGAGATCATTCATTTGCTTTTGCAGAGGAGGAGTGATGCTAATTTGTTTGCTTAACTACTAACATATATTTAATATACATTTTACATTAACCTCTTCAGCTCTGCAGCATATTTTGAATTTTTTACAGAATTAGGCATACCAGAATTTAAAAGAGAGCCCTACTCGCATACTTTGGAATAAATTGATACAAATGGTCTCATTTGACAGAAAACTCTCTGAATTTTAAAACATGGGTAAAATATTGCATATTTTGTATTTTATATGTTTACAATACTGTGATAAACACTGACAAAAAGTCATATTTTTATTATTATTTTTTATTAAGTTTTTATTTAAGAGTCTGTAATTTAGGACTTGTTTGGTCTATGTCGCTTTAGACAATCTCTTTTGATTCCACTAGGTGGCATTAAACAGGAGAAAAAAGAATTTTTTTGATAACATCTTCTAAGCAAAAGTTATTTAGCTTTAATAGAAAGGAGGCGTTAGACTCTCCAAGTGTACTTTTACAGTCACCATTTTTGATTACTGAAACCAGCAAGCATACCTGAACTTAAAAGACAGCCCTAACCACATACTTTGGAATAAATTCATAAAAATGGTTTCATTTTACAGAAAACTCTCTGAATTTTAAAACATGGGTAAAATATTGCATATTTTGTACTTTATATGTTTACATTACTGTGATAAACACTAACAAAAAGTCAGATTTTTATAATTTTTTTAATTAAGTTTTTATTTAAGAGTCTGTAATTTAGGACTTGTTTGGTCTATGTCACTTCAGAAAATCTCTTTTGATTCTACAAGGTGGCATTAAACAGGAGAAAAAAGAATTTTTTTGATAACATCTTCTAAGCAAAAGTTATTTAGCTTTAATCGAAAGGAGGCGTTAGACTCTCCAAGTGTACAGTCACCATTTTTGATTACTGAAACCAGCATAGCTGAACTTAAAAGACAGCCCTAACCACATACTTTGGAATAAATTTATAAAAATTATCTTATTTTACAGAAAACTCTCGGAAGTTTAACACAAGCACAAGATATTGCATATTTTGTCTTTTGTATTTTTACTATATTGTGATAAACACGGAAACAAAGTCAGATTTGTATTATTTTTTTAAAGTAAGTTTTTATTTAGGAGTCTGTTATTTAGGACCTGTTAGGTCTATTTCCCTGCAGAAAGTTTCTTTTGATTCCACTAGGTGCCAGTAAAAAGATAAAAAAATAATTTTGTTGATAACATCTTCTAAGCAAAAGTTATTTAGATTTAACCAAAAGGAGGCGTTGGAGTCTCCAAGCTCTGTAGCTTTACCTGAAGAGACAGAATGTCTTATGTCTCCAAGTTTCCTAAAAAAACTCATGTCATATAATAAGCAAAATAAGGCAAAGTTCTGTTCTTGCATTTTATTTTACACACACACACACACACACACACACACAAGATAAGTATCCTGACTTGCTGGCTCCCTTTCTTCACCACTGGATGCTACAACTGCAAAACAAAACAACAATGTATAAATTTACACTGCAATCCCAAAATACATGCTAAAATGACATACACAAAAATAATCCAGATATGCAAGTAACAGAAAGAGGAAAATAATTTGATTACACATACACAAATCCATGAGTATGTATAAATAAATGAGAACAACCCTTGCATATCTTATGTATATGTGAATTGCATTCATGTGTTCGTTGCGTGTGTGTAATTCAAATATGTAACGAACACATGAATGCAATTCACATATGCATAAGATATAAAAATGCACAAGGCAGTACACGTATATATAATATTGATAAATAAATTCATGCAAAAACAAATTAGCATGCAACTAACGAAGGCAACCGATGAATGCAATTCGCGTATACAAGAAAGACATAAACTGCACAAGGCAATATACTTATGAATGCAATCGATGAATAAATTAATGCAATAATAATATTAGCATGCAACTTACAAATGCTTGATACAAACAACGTATACTTACTCAAAATCAGGGTCTTCTCCCAGTTTGTAAGCAGCTTCTCTGACCGAGTCAAAGCTAGCTAGCCTCGCTGCAAGTTTCAGTGTCGGACATCCGATCAAACTCCTCCAAAGCCGCCTCCACACCAACAAAAAACTTTCTTGAAGTCATTTTTCAGAGACATATAACTCTAACAGTAATAAAAGCACGCAATAATTCGCTAAAACGCTATCCAAAATCACAAACCAACTTCCGATCAACTCATCAATAATCATCTGCGCCCGTTTGCGGCGTTTTCTTTAGTCCCACCTCCTCAACTTTGGAAAGGAACAACTCGGGCTCTGAATGGTCTAGAAGCTTGATCGATGTGTCTATGGAGAGGGGAGGCTGTCAGCTTTCATGACATAGGACGCACTGCGTGATGACGTCATTGCAAGTCGAAAGGAATCAAAGAGAGTCAATACAAATACTGGTCATGTTTTACGCTGCATTGCATGTTTTGATCTGCGCATCTGAGACATATTATAGTGCCGTTTAGCCATGCATGCTCACAGACACACGAGAATGCTCTCATTTTGAAGAAAACAACCTAATGTAAAAGCTGATATAGGATTTTAGGCTAGTATGTGAGCACAGATGTAGTTATCAGCGCAGAAATATGACGCATACGTTTGCTTGTTCATATAAGTAATTTCAGTTTTCGTGATTCTTTTGAAAATTATTATTTGTTATGTCACTGTAATGTATAAGATCGGTGAAATAAAGTACACAGTGACATTCCTGAGAGTGAGAGCTTTCATTTGATGTGTGACTTGTCCATGTTTGGTGAGTTTGTGTGCTATAAATATGAAATATGAACATTATTCATCTGATTTTCTCAAGGGGGGGTGGTTGTGGAAGAACGAATTTATACCTTATTATTTTCTTTTATGTAAAATTAATGCAAATACCATGGGACTTGCAAGAAAGCAGAGGTTCTACGCTTTCAAAAAATACCATATATGACTAGTTTTGTGCTTCACAGTTTATAGATTTTTTAAAAATAGTATGATGACCTCCCCGCGGACCCACCGGTGGGTCCTAGGGCGTGGCCAGAGTTCAAGAGGTTAAAACTTAAGGAAAACAAACTATGAAGGGACCAACTGAGGGAAATACTAGCATATGAAACTGTGGCAACAGACTCTTACAGTAAATGGTCTAATAATTTCCACTAAGATTGTAGTTTAAAAGGTTTTTAAGGCTGGTGTGAATGGCTTGGTGCCTTCAGTCTGAATCCAACTTATCTCAATAAGACTTTGGTCAGAGTACACTGAAAAGATATAACAAGCATGAGGAGTATAATTAGTCAAGCAGTTTTGCCCACATGAAAAGTTCAGTTTATTTTCATGGACATAGAATTTGCAGATTTTCTCATGTATTTATAACACCTTGGTTGCAGGTAACATTGCACTTGTACCATCTAAAATACACGATAAATGTTCAGAAGGCAGTAAAATTATAGCACCAATAAACTTAAAAAAGAAAAGAAAGAAAAGTGATTAAAAACCAGTATAAAATCCTATGTAAATCTTTCTGTTCATAGAACTTCATTTCAGTTATTGCTGTTCCAAACAATATAAAATACCTTTTTTCCCCTCATACAAGTGTAAAAAAAGAACACACAAACAATTGAGAATACAACAAAAATGATTCACATAGGAAACAAAACAAAACAAAAACAAACAACAAGATGGTAACAGTCCATGTGAAATCTGCATGTTCGTTTCCTTACTATAAAACTGCATTTGCAGTTTAAAAACAGTCATTTCAAGAGATGATATCAAATAAATGATATTCAGTAGACTTTACAATGATAGACTACTGCTTCAGACAAAAGCAGTTAAGACAAACTATGGTAGTCCAGAAACAGAAGAGTTGTTTTGAACATACGCACATAAGCTACATTTCTTAAGCATTTCACACCATAGTTAGCTCTCTTCCAATTATGCAAGGCTTTTAAACATATATTAAGTAGCATTCCAAAGCAATGTAAACTGTGTTTGCTAAATTCGCCCCCATATCTATACAAGGCAACTTTAGAAAACACCTGGCTAGGAAATCATTTATGCGCTCAACCAATAATTAAACACATATAGAACATCATTAAGCACAACAGCCAAAGTATTTGAACAGGCATCTCATAATACAAGCATTAATGCTCATTTATTAGTTTCCTACAGGTTTGTGAAGTCATGTTTGATAAGGTAAGTGCTACTGTAGCTCTACTTCATCTAGTATTCTTAGTCTGACATCCTGACAGGAATGTGTTCAATAGCTCTTTGGATTCTTGGGGCTGTTCACACAAACCGTGCTTTTGCACTTGAGATGCTGCACAATAATTCATAATTGCAGAGTCGCAACACTGATGAATGGGAAAGAAGGCAGGGTTCAATTTGTACTTATTTAACCTACCTTTAAAATGTGGTGCTCATAAACAAAAATAAATAATTGAGATGCAGTGCAATGCTCAAACATGTATATAGTGCACATTTACACAGAAAAAAAATTAGAAAAGAATGAAAAGCAGCTCAATAGAACAAAAAAACACATTCTGTTTCACACTGCAGGCAAATCCTATATGCATTCATTTTGGTGCCATTATCTATCAAAGCCCATTTCCACTACATTAAAAAAAAAAAAAAAATGCGTTGGTAAACAATATTATGATATAAAAAGTCAAATTATTAGGATAATTTAAAATAAATACAGAAGATATAGTTCTGAAATAAAACATTTCGACATAAAACAGGTCTTTCTCCCATAGAAAACATTTGCCGCATCATAAAGAGGAAGATGCGATAAAGAAGACCTAAGACAGGTGAGCAACTAGAAGCCTGTATTAGACAAGAATGGGACAACATTCCTATTCCTAAACTTGAGCAACTTGTCTCCTCAGTCCCCAGACAATTGCAGACTGTTATAAAAAGAAGAGGGGATGAAACACAGTGGTAAACATGGCCTTGTCCCAACTTTTTTGAGAAGTGTGATGCCATGAAATTTATTTTCCCCTTAAAATGATACATTTTCTCAGTTTAAACATTTGATATGTCACCGATGTTGTATTCTGAATAAAATATTGAAATTTGAAACTTCATCATTGCATTCTGTTTTTATCCACAATTTGTACAGTGTCCCAACTTTTTGGGAATTGGGTTTGTAGTAATTGATATACCAAAGCATTTTTTTTTCTTGTGGCAGAAATGGGCTTGCATACAATATCAACATGTTACAGTATTCCATTCAAATATGGGAGGGAACGATTCACCTGCTATCTGGAATACACACACACGCACACACACACACACACACACACACACACACACACACACACACACACAAGCAGCACTTTCTGTTTAGTTAATATGAATGAATCCAAGTAACGGTTTATCACTATAGTTTGGAGTTTGGGTTCTGTAGATTAATGACTTTTTTGGATCAATCTACAATGACATGTATATGACATTTCAGACTATACATTTTTGTAGTCTCAAATATTAATGACTATTTTACAATTCTTTGCATTTATTTATTTTGAGTATGTATTTATTTTTTGTATAGACTGGTGGGTTTGTTATGCAGGAGAAATGCTTCCAGTATAAAAGCACATTTGTCGCAGCAGTGTGAAACAGGCCTAATGTTACAAAATGTTATACAGTATAGCAATACCATGTGGGAGGAAAGGATCAACATAGCAAGTTTGGATAACTAGAAAGAAAATTTGTCAGGCTTAGAGCTCTAATTCAGCAAAAAAAAAAAAAAAAAAAAAAAAAAACATTAAGGTATAAAGTCAAAACAAAACCTACGACCATACAGTAGATGTTTAGGCAAAAGAAAGGACATTGTGTTGATCCAGCAAAAAGAACCTTGAACAGAATCTTGAACAGATATTGCTTATATAAAATAATATATATATAATCATTTTGCATAATATAAGAGACTCCTAGGGTGTTGAATCAAGTTGCTCATCTTCCAATACGTTGAAGTGATGAACTGTTTCCTTGGTGAACATTTGACCATGATTATGATGACAACAATGATGACCAGAAGAAAAGTCTGTTTCTCTTTCTCAAGTGTGCAGGACTCAAGGACAAGCAGGCAAGACATGCCTATAATAATAATACAGCTTTTACCTTTTAATGGCTCCTGAATGGTTAGGCTAAAACTTCAGCTCATTATCTAATCATTATCTGTCATCAGTTCTGTCTTTTTATTCATTCAAAAGAAGATCCTTTCAGAAGTTCTTGAAAATTTCCAAATCCTTAGCTGCCACTGGTGTGTCCTTCTTCCACTCATCCTCTGGATAGGTGTCAAAGTTAGACGTGTCCCCCTCATGAGACACCTTGGGAACTATGGGTGGCTGTCACAGCAATGACAGAAAGTTATTAAAGAGGCTTTACATACACTTTAAAGAACTTAGATTTATTTTTTAAATTTTTGTATAAGTTTATTGAAGTTTTCAAATGTATTCCTGTTTTTTTCCCCTCAACATTTATGCTAATACTAAATTAGCATATTAGAATGATTTCAGAAGTTTCATGTGAAACTAAAGACTGTAGTAATGACTGCTGAAAATTCAGCTTTGCCATCACAGGAATAAATTAAGCAATTAAATTAAAGGGGTCATATGATGCAATTTTGCCTTTCTCTTTGGAGTGTAACATGCTCTTGGTGCATGAAGAAGATCTGTAAAGTTGCAAAGCCAAATCCAAAAGAGATATTATCTAGCAAAGTGAAGACTCTGTCACCCCCCCCCTCCCCAAAACGGCTCATTCAAACACACCCCCACATGTCTACATCACTATGTGGAAATATTTGCATAATGCCGGCAAATGTTAACGCAAAGAAAGAAGGCATGGTTTCAGTAACCGCAGTTAGCGTTGAAGCAGCCATGTCATGGAGATGCTGTGTGTTTCTAGGTGAAATTTGGCCATCTGAAAGTAGATGCGTTTAGGAATCTTTAAGATTACTTACAACAGAACAGCATCACATTTTATGGACAACTGTTTCGTGAACCTGGGAAAGGAGGTTATTCTGACTTTGCAATGACAATCTGGTGCTTCTGAATCAGCTACTGGAAGTATGTTTTGTTATTAGTTAAAGTATTTGCTATTGAATGTACAAATGCAGAGTTTTAAGCATATGTGTGTGTGTGTGTGAGAGAGAGAGAGAGAAAGAGAGAGAGAGGGTCCCACAGTGGAGTCAGCTGACTAAACCGTCTGTAGCTTGTGTATTGCAAACACATACAAGCTGTGTCTGTCACGTGACTCTGTTCCCCTTCTGGACTTGAACTAATGGTAAAACTAAGGACGTTATTAACTGTCTTTACATTTATTTTGAAAGATGAAGCTTGTGATTATGGAAAGGGGATTTACATTTCTGACGAGTGCTTGCAGTGTTCGGCCAATCACAATGGACTGGGTCAGTTGGCCAATCAGAGCAGACTGCGCTTGTCGGAAGGAGGGACTTTGTAGAAAACGACACATTTGAGAGAGACGGGGCATAAAGGACCTACAATAATATATAGTATTTGAACAGTAAAACATGTCAACATATTCTGTTACACCAAATATTGATCTTTAAAAAAGCATCACATGACCCCTTTAATATTTTATCATATTAAATTAATATTTTAATACGACAAACAGTTATTATATAATATTATTTCACAATGCTAGAGTATAACTAGGTTTTTAATTGACTGACCCCAAACTGAATGACCATGTACACTTTCCACTAAGCACTACTAAGTATTTCTGGAACACTGCAATATGTCCAGTAAACCATGGGAAATATTCTGGCTATATAATTCTAACATTAAATAAAGTAAAAGAGAACCACTTTTTAATGAGACATTGGCTCTGTTATGTGGTCAGTAATGACTAGGAAATGTTTCAGAAATGAATAGTGGTGTATATCTTTAATAACAGGACATATTGTAAAGCTCTATACGACAGAGCTGTGGTGCTTTTACCTTGAGTTTTCTACAAGGCACAGAATCCCAGTCTACTGACTTAAACCATCTGTGCTTCTTCACATCATCAGCTCCATTCTGGAAGAAGACAAACATAATAGACAAGATTATGATTAGGTTACTGTAACTAAATAAACATTAAGAGTAGAATAATGTCTTACACTTTGAGACCACCACAGTTAAAACTGCAAGCATACAGTGACATCCCAAAAAGTCTATCAATGCTTTTAGACTTAACTTTTTATGACACTTCTCATTTGACCCCAAAGTCTTTTCTGTACTGTCTTTTTAGTTTCTTAGAGAGGGACAAGAAAAGTGGGGCAACAATGCTAACCTTCTGAAGTCTTCTAGAAACCTCAGAATTCGGGCCATGCATTGCTCTGGGACCATGACAGACACACATTCACTCAAGTGGAATAACAGATATCTGCACTTGTGAATGGCCGCTGCCAGCAGGACCTGGCTTTGCTGTGGAAACAGTGCAAACACAGCTGTGACTGGGCTGCCGGGTCTTAAACTCTTTGCATTTAGTCAGAGGAGAAAAAGCAAAAGAACAAAAGTGCTAAATTAACTGAAACATCTAGCCTGGGAAGTCCACCAAAAGTGCCTTTTCGAGTTTTCCTTCTCTATCTCTTACTCTGAATCTGCTTTAATGACAAAAAGGATATTTGAAGAAAAAACAACAACAACAACAACAAAAACAACAACAACAAAAACACTAACAAACAGAGAGGATGTATATTTCAGCAGAGCTCATTCCTCACGTGTGGAGAATTTTAATAACAGCATTAACGGGAAAATTACGCTCAGATACAGCTATTCACAAACTTCCCATGACATCACCGACACAATGTGCATCACATTACACATGACGAGACTGGCGCACTACTGCCACCTCATCATCATTTCCTTATTACCATAAGTGTTTGAATTACTATAGCTAGAGATGCAGAAACATTTCGTATAAGGACACTATCTATAGTACTTTCCCCATTATCCGCCGCGTCTGATGGGGGTTGGAAGGAGGTATAGTGGGAGGGTTGCCCGGTGTCAGAATCTCTCTCTGAATGTCCAGGGAGTTTCTCCAGAGCTTCATCTCATCCCCTTTAGGCAGATAGGAAGCTTTCTTATGATAACTGGAAACATATGTGGCCAACTGTGGCCTTTCAGAGAAAAATCTTGCAGGACTCAATCAGGGTCTTATTATTTGCCATGTGCAGCTTTATTAAGATGCGAACTGGCTTATTGCGTTAAATGATTCATAGATTTTCAACTTGGCCTTGAATTTGAGATGACTATAAAGAGTCCATATGGACAAAAAGCATAATATCAATGCAACGTTCTCAAAGGAAATATGCCAGATGCTGATTCCTGCTGAATGACTTTGCTCAGCGAACAAGAACCACATAAAATACCTGCTTACCTTTATGTTTCCAAGCCTTCTTGCCCGATCAATCACCAGAAACTTCTTGATTAGGTCCCTAGATAAACAAAAACATCTGATTTAGACTATAACTTTAAATTAATTTAATAAACAAGACAATTAAGATGCTTAATTTCGTGAAGGCAGATACTAAGAGTAGGGATGCACCAATACTGTAATTCTGGCTTATTCACATAAATAAATAACTATTGTAATGTTATGATTAATCATCAATAAATGGCTGATATTAAAAATATACGCTACAAGTGAATTTAGGCATCACATCTTTACAAATGTACACTATCTGAAATGCTCTATAAGCATATTGTTTGAATACGTAAAAGTAAAAGAGTGCATATACAGTTAATACATGAATAATTTCGAAAAAGTAAAGTATAGTGTGCTATACATCTTTTCATGAAGTAACCTTAAAAGGGAAAAAGGATAAATCTTCACTAGAATAATATCATCCATTTAATTTTGTGCTAGAAAAAAAATATGTGGAAATATACACTAACCAGCCACTTTATTAGGTACACCTTTTCAATTGCTTGGTAACACAAACTGCTAATCAGCCAATCACATGGCAGCAACTCAATGAATTTAGGCATCCAGATGTGGTGAAGATGACTTGCTGAAGTCCAAACTGGGCATAATTATGGGGAAGAAAGGGGATGTTTTTGAATGTGGAATGGTTGTTGGTGCCGGACGGGCTGGTCTGAGTATTTCAAAAACTACTGATCTACTGGGATTTTCACGCACAACCATCTCTAGTGTTTAGAGAGAATGGTTCGAAAAAAGAAAATATCCAGTGAGCGGCAGTTGTGTGGATGAAAATGCCTTATTGATTTCAGAGGTCAGAGGAGAATGGGCAGAGATGTTAGAAAGGCAACAGTAACTCAAAATAACCACTCGTTACCATCAAGGTATGCAGAATACCATCTCTTAATGCACAACCCTGAACCCTGAAGCAGATGGGGGGCTACTGCAGCAGAAGACCACACCAGGTGCAGCTACTATCAGCTAAGAACAGGAAAAGGAGGCTACAATTTGCACAGGCTCACCAACATTGGACAATAGAATATTTGAAATTGGAAAAATGTTGCCTGGTCTGATGAGTCTTGAAGATGGTGGGGTCAGAATTTGGCGTAAAGAACATGAAAGCATGGATCCATTCTGGCTTGTCTCAACGGTTCAGGCTGCTGCTGGTGGTGTAATGGTTTGGGGGATATTTTGGGGCCCTTTGTACCAATTGAGCATTGTTTAAATGCCACAGCCTACCTGAGTATTGTAGCTGACCATTGTCCATCCCTTTATGACTACAGTGTACCCATCTTCTGATGGCTACTTCCAGCAGGATAATGCACCATGTCACAAAGGTGAAATCATCTCAGACTGGTTTCTTGAAAATGACAATTAGTTCACTTTACTCAAATGGCCCTACTACTAGTACAGGCAAGGTGTACCTAATAAAGTTGCCAGTGAGTGTATTTCTAGAATCAAATACCATACAAACAAACACACACACACACACACACAGAAACATTTTATGATTAGGTCCCACTAGTTACCTTTGCTTAATGCATAAACTAACAGTAACTAAAGAAAACATATGAACTAAAGTTACAATATGTATTAATCTGTGATAATATGCCTGTTATAATCATAATGGTTTTTAAAATGGTTGTTTAACAACTACACAACTATTACAACTGTTTATACCAACAGATAGAATTTCTATATTAGTAAATGTTGACAAATTATTAACTTAAAAAACATAATTTGTACACACATGAAAATCTACCTGCATTAAGCTTTTCAAGTAAACCTTATGTATTAGTTTAAAATCAATCTGTATCTATGACCCAACAGACTTCAAGCTGCGAACACGAATGCATTAGCATGTTAACTGCTGTGCTGTTGATGTTCTCACTTAACCTACTGTAACATGAGAGGTGCTTGGAACGATCATGATACAGATGACCTTACTCATTCTCGCCTCCCTTGCAGATGTTATTCATTCTCCAATACTCATGTGTGTTTGACTTCAGGACATTATAATCTTATCAAGCTTGTTAAATCCCTGCTGACATAAGTTGTAGTTTTGGCTACTTTCACAATTGTAACTAGAGTAAACATGCCAGTCGAAAGGAAACACTTTGAAAAGCTTTGCCTGAGGTGACTTGTCTGTCTCTATTTCCAAGAGCTTCCTCAAGCTGTCTTTGTCTCTGGAGTGCAGTCTATTTGAAGCAGTGAACACCAATTTAGACCCTAGTGTACAAGTCTAATTAGGAAAAGCAGCTATGATATCATTTTGTGTTTGTACAGCTGCAGTGACTCCTTAGATGTTGCAACTAAGAGAGGATACTGTTCTGTATTACTGAGAGGCGTGAATTAAAGGATTACTTTTTTTAACATCAAGACGGGATAGTGGGCCGTTTGCTGAATCCTGAGCTCCTTTAGTTCAAAAGCATCATGAGTAATTGTGTAGATTAAATAGACACCCGCCTCTCTGTAATTCTGAGGATGCCTCCACTCCTGCAGCCGTCAGTGAGCTTAGTTGACGTGTTTAGATGAGTTCATTAGAGGACACGAGTTTTTAACTGTGTGCAAATGTAACTGCGTTTCCATGTCAAAGACCCACTTTCTGGTAAGAGAGACAGCAGGGGTTCACCCTGTTATTACTGAAAATAAAATAAATAACATATAGAGTACCAAATTACCAAATGATTTTACTGTATTAAGATGCTCTTGTTGCAAAATAATTAAAAAAGTATATTCAGAGGCATATACTTCTCTATATATATATCTTTGGGCCCTATTAGGCCCGATTAACACAAGTGTTTTTTGCTAGTTTCAGCCCCATGCAGTTGTCATTTTCACATCTTGTGCCACGTTGTTTAAAGGGGTCCTATGACGTTGCTATAAAGAGCATTATTTTTTTGGTATATGGTGTAATGCAATGTTTATGCGGCTCAAAAAAACACATTATTTTACACATGTATTTTACAATGTACATTATTGTTGTACTTCTATGCCCCACCTTCCTGAAACGCAAAGCTTAGCTGAAACGCATCTCCCGGCATGATGAGACAAAACCAATAAACCCATTACAAACAAGGCATTTGTTGAAGCCAGTGGGGACAAAGTTACTGATTATAATGACTTACAGTGACTTTTTACGCATTGTTGCTGCGTATCATGCTGCCTAAACATAAAACCATTCCTGAATTTGTGATCGGAGAAACAACAAACAACAAGCGCTACGTTACACTGCTTAAAACTTGCATTTGAATAGTCAATGGCAAATTTTTAAATCTAAAAATGTACTTACAGGCTGTGAGTCAGAAGTGCCAGAGTGTCGGATAATAATAATGATAATTATCCTATTATGCTTCGGATGAATCTAATGTTTCAAGGAGTATGTGTAGGCTGTCATTGCATTAGTGTGGATACTCACTGTACTGCAGAATTACAGATTCTATTAGGGATGCACGATAATATTGGCACAACATCGGTATCGGCCGATAAAAGCTTAAAATGACCATCATCGGTATCGGCCAATATGAATATTTCTGCCGATGAGCCAAACCGATATTCTCAGAGTGAAATAATTGACCTGTTTTTCAGGTGTGAATGTCTGTCTACATTTGTAAAATAATACATTTATGGTAGAATCAGTACAGAAGAGATACATGGATTTCTCTTCAGTAAAATCATTCTATGCTTTGGAAGTATGTCCAAATGAACTGAACAAGTAAGTAATGTGTGCCAGTTTTGTCCAGACAACTGAAAAAAAAATAGTGATTTAAATCTAACGATCACTTAGCTCATGTCAAACCATGCAAATTATCATTATCACACTTTGTTCTCAAATTATCAATGTTAACAACATCGACATTGTGTGACTGTGTATTTAGTATTGGAGTTATCTGTAGATTTTATTAAATGTAGATTTTTTACTGGTAAATGTAGAGTCCAATCTTTAATTGTCATACCATTCATATGTCATCAAAATAAATTGCTCTTTTAACCTTAAAAAGCTATTTATTGTTCCTCAGAACTGGTTTGAAAATGCCAAGTTTAATTATTCCAGCCGCTGTAAGAAAAGGCTATACTTGAACCACCAGCTGCAGCATCCACTCACGGTTTATAGCCTGCTGGCCGGGACTGCTTCTTTATGTGTACAGACGTGACCTAATGACACAGCGCAACACTCGTATTACCCCCAATGACCTACCAGTACAACTTAAATTATAAAACATTATTACAAGCTTATCAATGTGAATCGGGCTGAAATTAGGAGACAGTTTTTTACACTTGCTGGTTATGTGCTTGCTCAAAAATTGATTGAACAAAAATATATATATTACTGACTGCGGCTTTAATATATATATATATATTTATATGTTTTTTTTTTTTTTTTTTTGCAGGAGGGATGATATAAATTATTAATTTTATTTAAATGATATTATTAACTTAATATTTTGAAGCTTTATAGTTGTATTGTTTCTATAAATCTAAAAATAAAACCTTAATATTTTTTTTTTTCCGATTTATTTCAATTTTCAAATAAAAGACTTTCCCCCCACACACGTAAATTTAAGCCTGAGATCAAACAATATTGATGCTGACATGATTTCACTAGACTTTGTGTTTTATGTATGCTATAAATATAGCATTTGTCATTCAGATGCGTTTTCTTTATCAAACTCACTTTACATAGAAATCCAGATGCCGTGGAAACTCCAGCTTTCCGGCCAGGATCTTCTGGTAGATGCCAAAGGGATTATCATCAAAAAACGGTGGATACCTTAGATAGAGAGGAAAAATGTATAAATAACAACCAATTAATGTGTCAAAATGACATGGAGCAGCAAAAATCGTAACGATATATACTAGTGTACTCCGTCTTATTGACAGTTTAGCTGATTTCAATAAAGTTCTGCTGAAATGCCAAAAACGAATACACAGAATTTAGACCAGATCTGGAAGCTACAGATGCAGACAAACACAATTGTGACTTAAGCCATCAAAAATCAAACTTAAATCAGATGGCATAAAAGAGCAAATATTCGACTTAACATGAGTGCAAACTTAATACAGACTTAATAAATAACAGATTGCTTTTTTTCTGTGTTTAGCGTCACTTAAAGGTGTGATTTTCACAGATGTATAACCCGGGTCTGTACTACTGGAGGAGGAGTCATTAAGACCTCTAAATGTTGTTTCTACAGTGGTATGGAGTGTTTTCACTTCTACTTGGTGCTTATTCTACATGTGCATATTTCTCTCCTGATTCAGACAAGATTACTTTTTCTCCAGAGAAAGCTGTATTATGGATAGAGGCCTCTTATTTTAGAGTTACTACAGTAATGTTTGTTTCTTACAAACATGCAACTTTCACTTTACAGGATGTTAATTGATGGACTGTGGACTACTCATGGATTATTGTAACATTTTTATCAGCTGTTTGGACTCTCATTCTGATGGCACCCAGACACTGCAGAAGATCTAATGGTGAACAAGTGATGTAAATGTTTTTTTCTCTCTCTCTCTCTCTCTCTAAATTATTTCTTCAAATCTGTTCAGATGCTGAAACAAGCTCATCTACATCTTGGATGGCCTGAGGGGAGTAAAGTTTCTGCAATTTAATTTTTTTGGGTGTTCTACCGTATTGACCCGGATATAAGACAACCCCCCCCCCCCATTTTTCCAGATGTACCTCTCTCTGTAATTTTTTTTCTTAAATAATTTTCATATTGCATATTATTTCTATTCCTATTTATTTGAAAGTATGGTCAATACTGGTAAAATGTACCAACAATAATCACATTTAAAAATATATTTTGTATGATATACCATAAAAATAACAGGTAGCCCATTTGAATTATACAACATTTAGTCCATCCATCTCATAGTAGCCTACCAAAATTGTATTAACAGTAGAAGTGAAATCTTATTGTAATCTTCAAATCTGGGTACTGTCTTAAGTATAAAATTATTATTATTATTATTTTTTTTAGATGTATTTCTAAGAATAATCAAGGATCAAACTTGGATCCTGAATTCTTCATAAATATGAGCCATATTTAAGTCATATACATTACTGTTATTATTTATTTATATTCATTATTATTATTATTTCTGTGGTGCCAGAGAGTGCCTGGCCACCATATTTTTCCATTTCATGCAAAAGAAAGACAGTAAACTTCTACTTTAGTGTTTGACTGAAGAAAGAAAGTCATACAGGTTTGGAATGACATCTTTAAAGACCTCTAGCTGCTGCCTTCTGAAAGAAGTATAATAAGGTGGTTTAAAAAATGGACTGACAGTTCCGACTGAGTGTGGAAACCATAAACAGAGAGAGAAACCAGGAGAGCTGAACTTGCAGCTACTCCTTCTTGTGGGTGAAGGAAGAGAGAGATGGAGAGAAGGAGGAAGAAAGCAGAAGATACATATTAGTCTCTATAATGTTACTGTAAGCAGTGGCTGGTGACAGAAAAAAAAAAAAAAGAGAATTGCCAAGGTTACACTGGGAAAAAATAATAATTTAAAAAAAAAAAAAATTAACCAAGAAGCTTTTAAAAGTGTGCTCTTGAACTCTTGAAGTAACTACTGCATTATAACTAAGACTGTAAGTTGAAATCAAATTAATGACACAATTTGCTGATTAATTAATCAAAAATATTTATATTAGTCAATCAATTATTAATCAATTTATTGATTTTTGCTAAGAAATTTATTGTGGTAGACAAGTAAATCATTAAATAGACATTACAAGTTGCTTTACAATATTTTTTGAATATTAATATGTTGTTTATTCTTTTATGCTTGAATAATCCTACCTGCCTAAATTTCAAACAGTCAATCTGTCCGTTCACACACGCTAATCGATGTACGCTAATCTTGCTCTTTTTCAGTACCTTTTGCTATAACTGTAGTATTTTTAAGACACTTTGAAACACTTTGTCTTGAGACCCTTGTTTTCTGTTCCATTCTGTAATACTCCACACAGCTGTTTTTGAACTCAAGTATGCCTAAATGCAACCTCTCAGACACATGAAGCCTCTAACCTGATCTCACCTACAATACATCAGCCTTTTTTTTTTTTTTTACTTGTTTGTGAACCTTTTGCACATTTGAGTGCAATTCTAAAATAAGGTTTTGACATTTTGTACCTACACATAGACGGAAACAAAATAATTGCTCACATACACGGGCACTACATTGAGATCTGCGACCCTTTTCACGGCCCAGTACAGGAGGAGCCATTTCAGCTCTTACTACAATTCCCTCAAATGAGTCTCAAATGAGTCTCAAATGACCTCTGACATACACATACACACACGCGCACACCCACAGTCCCAGAGAACACTGAAGGGAGCTTTTGTATGTCTGGGCAAACTGAGCATATGTCTGTGGGTTGGCCTCTTAAAAAAAAAAAAAAAAAAAAAAAAAAAAAAAAGGACCAGGTAATTTTCTCTCACTCACAAGCGGAAGCCAACACTTCAACAGAAGTCTGGGATGAATGAAGAGGGTCACTTTTTCCTGCGCACAAGAGTCTGTTAAAGCTCTAGGGCAGATTTCGAGTCAGCGAAAAGCAGGTGGGAAGAAGTTTATTTTCACAGCGGATTTGGAGTCCATGGGACAATATGAATCCAATAACTTGTGCAAGACAGATATTATGCCGAAAGTGTCATCATGTATAATTTTTCCAAAGTTTGCATGCTTTACTACAACACATTTATGCCCATGTTTTGGTAACAAAAGTTTAATCAGGATGTAAGCTTTTTGTAAACAAGATCTATTCTAAGAAATGCATCTGCCCCCTGAGATACTGTAAATGTGAGCAGATTATCTTGGTGCATATTAAAGGTGCTAGTTTATGCACATTAAATATAGGCTGCAGGGATAAACGTCTAGGCAAATAAGGATAAATATCATAATAGGGATATCATAATAAGCAGCACTTAGAGAGGCCATCTGTTTTGAGACATGCACATGAAGGTTTGGGCCTTTGGCAGCACTCAGTGTCTCATATTCCACTGCTGCCCTCTAGTGGTGTATCTGTGACAATAGCTGATCTTTCCTGACCACACGCCAATACAAAAATAGATGAAATTATTTTTCTTCATGTATTTATACATGACTGGCTTTGGTCAAGTAGCCATCAGCTAAAGGGAAGTTAAATTCTACATGGAAAACAGTTGACATAAAACAGGATTCAAAGTCCCCCGCTTTTTCACAAACACGTGAAAGTCATACACATGTGATGAATTTTTAAAAGATGGAAATTCAGTTCATTTACTGTAAATCAGGGGCTTTCAGACTCTTAACCAACCCAGTCACTCCCAAAAAAAAAAAAAAAAAAAGATAAATATTATTAGTAAACTTTTTTTAAATTACATTATAACAGTATACAATGCTTATTAGGTCATCAGCATTTTCATTTAAACTGCTAAAATATGAAATATAAATTCATTCAAGTGTGCTTTATACATCTCGGTGAAGCCCATGAAGTAAACTACAAAATTCCAGGGTTACACAGACTCCCGGTTGAAATCGCTGGAGTAAAATGTTAACAGGAAGTGATCATAGTCCTGTCTTACCCTGCAAGCATTTCAAAGATGAGAATACCCAGAGCCCACCAGTCCACGGCTCGACCGTGACCTTTACTCTGGATCACTTCTGGAGCCAAATACTCAGGAGTGCCACAAAGAGTCCATGTCCTGGAAAGAAAGAAAGAATAAAATGATGGACAGAAAGAGAGAGAAATCCTACAGTCTCCTACAGTCTTGGAACACTAAGAATTTCTCTGCCAAACATTTTTTATTTTTAGTTTTTCATGTTAAGATTTAAAGGGACGGTTCAGTTAAAAATGGAAATGGTTATCAATCACTCACTTTCATGTTGTTCCAAACTGATATAGTAAATGATGACAGAATGTAAATTTTTAGGTTGTTTTTGTTTTTAAGGCAAATGTTCTCGTTTTCATTAAAGCATACAATCAAAAATCAACAATACAGTTTTGCCCAGTAAAGTACAGCAAAAGTGGGACATAGTCCAGAAGACTTAAAATTGCTGAAATTATTAAAATAACCTCTTAATACTGTGTGTGGTTACCTGATTGATCCACAACTGTTTTTTTTTTCTTTTGTGATGGTTGTTCATGAGTCCCTTTTCTGTCCTGAACAGTTAAACGGAGCACTGTTCTTCAGAAAAATCCTCCATGTGCTGCAGAATCTTCAGCTTTCCAGCATATTTTGCATATTTGAACCCTTTCCAGCAGTGACTGTATGATTTTGAGATCCATCTTTTCACACTGAGTTCAACTGAGGGACTCAAACACATCTATTAAAAACTTCTGAATTTGAAGATCAAGGTAAATTCTACTTGATTTTTTTTTTTTTTTTTCAGGAAACATGCAAGTATCTTCTGTTGCTTCCGAAGGGCAGTACTAAATGGAAAAATATATATACATTTCTACAAAATAAGAAAAATTATTATCCTGTTCAAAAGTTTTCACCCCCTGGCTTGTAATGCATCGTGCTTCCTTCTGGAGCATCAGTGAATGTTTTCAACCTTTTTTAATAGTTGTGTTTAAATCCTTCATTTGTCCTCGATGTGAAAAGACGGATCTCAAAATCATACAGTCACTCCTGGAAATGGTTCAAAGATGCTGGGAAACTGAAGAATCTGCAGGACCTGGGGGGGTTTTCTAAAGAACAGTGCTCAGTTTAACTGTTCAGAATATATATATATATTAGGGGTGTAACGATACGCGTATTCGTATTGAACCGTTCGGTACGACGCTTTCGGTTCGGTACGCGGTACGCATTATGCATACCGAACGGTTCGTTGGACTAATTAATTATATTTGAAAAAAAAAAAGAGAAATATAATGATATGCGTTCAACAAGGTAGCCCAATAACCCAAACGACGTAACAGGCAACGCCCCTGACACTCCCGAAGAAGAAAAAAACACCAACTTATGTTTATGTTATGTTATGACTCAGTCAGGCGCTCGCTCACTCAGTACGCGCTGAAGGCTCGTTGCAAAATGGCCAATGCGTTTAACAGACTAGAAAAAGAAGATGACTCTCAAACATATTGTTTGAGATGCATGATTCCATCTATGAGCTGCTCGATCAGAGTGACATGAGAGCCCCTCCTTAGAACATTATTTGTAAATCCATGTTATGGTAAGTGTGCACGTGAAGTCTTTGCACACTTTCTGAAATCCACACTGTGGTAAGTTTGCACACTACACTAGTGCTCTGCATTCTTTCTAAAATCCTATATAGTGAGGGCTTCGCGCGGTTGCTTCATTGCTTTAAAAAAAAAAAAAAACACCAGCGTGAATACTTGAAACATGTCAACTCATTTACGCCGACATCACCTTATTGTGTCAGTATCTGGGAAAAGACGAAAAAAAGGAGAAACATGCACGCAACAAACTATGCCTGCAGCATTTAGACACCAGTATTATAGCTTACAGGGAATCCAAAGTGCACCCAAACACCAGACCTGTTGGTTATTTTAGGATCTTATATTTCTGGTCTGTTAAATGCATTAGACATTTTGCAATGAGCCTTCAGCGCGTGCTGAGTGAGCGAGCGCCTTAGGGTCCGTTCACATATCGTGCCTAAAAACGCATGGAAAACGCTAAGCGCGTCTTTCTCCTCCTTTCCAAAGCGCTTGGGCAGAAGCGCTCATGAGGCGTCTGTCTTTGCTAAGCAACAATGACGTGCTCTCTCCATGAGACGCGGAAATTTCAGCGAAGGATAAATGGATTTGCAGCTCTAAAAATCGCTTGCAGTAGCTCTGCTACTAAATTTATTTCAAAATTGCAATCCATATACAACTATGATCAGCTGTTCCTTCATCTTGGCTGAGTTTTCAACGTTGTTATGGGAAAGGATGAAGCTGATTGGTTAGTTCTTGTCACATGACCCGCGGTGCGCTTGCGGCATTCTGAAAAGTTGAGATGTTTTTGCATTTTGCTGTATCTAAAACGTACCGAACCGAACCGAACCGAACCGTGACATCAGTGTATCGTATCGAACCGAACCGTGAATTTTGTGAACCGTTACACCCCTAATATATATATATATATATCCTGTAATTTTAAGTGTTACAGTATATTGAGCTAGAAGCTAAAAAAAAGTTCATAGTGAAAGCCCACTATGTTGTAGTAGAGGGTTTCTTATTACATGGAGTAGCATCTCGGTGAAATGACAAATCTATGTTTGGGGCCATGAGGCCGGTCGATAAATATTTTATTGTTTTTTATTGTTTCAGTATGACATTTGAAAGGGTTTATGATACATTGAAGTTTCCATTGCACAGTCCGATCATTTCCATTGAGTAGAAGAGTAGAGCTTATGGTTATTGACAGTACTCCTCTAAAGAGTAGAATTTTATGTAATATTTATATATAACATTAACATAATATGATTTTTTTTTTCAAGGCGTGTCTAAATCATATGACAAAACTGAGATACTTCAGGGTTCGGTGCTTGGCCCGGTTTTACTCTCAATATATATATATAACCTCAGTGGGCCATATTACTGGTGATACTATATGTATGTGTGTGTGTTTGTGTGTGTGTATTTATATATATTGCTCTCTCTCTCTCTCTCTCTCTCTCTCTATATATATATATATATATATATATATATATATATATATTTTTTTTTTTTCAGTCTCTTTCTTTATCTTTCTGTGGTCAGCTGTCTGGTTTTAGTTCTTCTCTCTGTAATAGAGAAGATTAGTCTCTCTTGTGTTAACTGAAGCCTCTCAGTGTCAACTCACAACAGCATTCCAATGAACCGTGAAAGTGGTTTGGTGTGTTGTTATTTTCGATTGGCTCTGATGATTTATGTTTACTCTAATTATATCAGACAGCATACTAATAGGAGCAGCAAAGATAGGGATCCGGTTATCAAGATCAGATCCTGTTATTAATATTAGCATGCCTGATGACTCACTTAACAATATGTTTGTCTGCATGGCTAGGCCTGTCTATGTGTTATTTAACCGATACTCTTTGCATTGACGACTGACAAATGTATGTAATTGCTGTAACAATAGTGTAAACATCTCAAAATGCACAGCCAAAAAGTACCATTGGGACATTAAAGCTGTTGTGATGAAGGGGACTATCTCTGAATTGCTCTTTGTGTTTTCTTTTTGACTGGCCACTTGAAACCATCCGACAAGTTTCCTCCTTCGCCCACAAACACAACCACAATACAAGCCCTTTAATTCATCAGTAACTCTGACACAATAATAGCCCTCATCTCAAGCAGGCATTCTGACAAGATGATAAAAAGAAGAAAAAAAGAAAAGAAAAATGCCCCAATGCTATCTAAACAAAAACTGATTGTTTGGTCTAAGACCAGATTTCCAAATTCCTCATTTTAACAATGCAGGTGCTATAAATGACTGTTGATAAGGCAAACAGCAAATATCTCTGAGCATAAAGCAAAATGCAAATATAGCCACCAGGTGGCATTGTTGCTACATGACAATCTGTGAAGACGTTATCTCCTCAGACTGGAAACGCCAAAGCTGTTCCTTGAAGGGACAGTTGTATTCTCCATTGGACTGGAGGCACTGCTTTCTGTTTCTATATATGGCTCACTTGCACATCAGAGTCAGACCCCCAATGTTTTGGGCCCTTCTTAATGTGCAAAGAAACAGAATTGTGACCCGTTACACACATAATTTTGCATTACTCTGCACTGCAGAGATAGATATACATACACACACATACAAATACACCTGATGATCTCTTGACCTTTTTTATTTTTATTTTTATTTGTATGATATTATCAGGGGGCATAACCAGAGGGATTATCAATTTCAGCAAGGTTACTCCTAAATTGGTTCATGGTCCATGTTCACTGTATGAGTGAATGAAGGACAAAGACTTTTCATTCACTAACTGCACAGATTCTGAAAAACTCCATGAAATTCTCAACTGAATTTGATCCCCTACAGAATTTCAAAGGTTTTGCAAAGCAGGCCTAACGGCTTACATTTAACTTGGCAATGAAAACAAAACAATGGGAATGCTAAAATGCCATGGAATGAAGGGAAACATCTACAGCATGTCTAATCCAATCTTGAAATCAACTTTAATCTTCAAGGACACACACTTCAGATAACTACTGCTCATCTCTCTCTCCATGGTTCATGTACTTAAAAATAACAACTTCAAAATATATCACATCAACAGATCTATCTAGGAGTGTATTAAGGGGGGATTAGTATATTTAAGTGTAATAATACATTATCTGAGAAGGCATTAACAACAAATAGAAATATATATATATATATATATATATATATATATATATATATATATATATATATATGATACAAAAAAGTAAATATCCTACTGATTCAATTATTATTATTATTTTTTTGGATGATTGTCCACGGTGGATAATTGGTATGAATTAGGTAAAAATCACAAATGGCTAAAGGATCACGTGACACTAAAGACTATATATACTCTCACTGGTCACTTTATTAGGTATACCTTGCTACTACCAGTTTGGAACCCCCTTTGCCTTCAGAACTGCTTTAATTCTTTGTGGCGCAGATTCAACAAGGTGTTGGAAACATTCCTCAGAGATTTTGGTTCATATTGACATGATAGCGTCAAGCAGTTACTGCAGATTTGTCGGCTGCACATCCATGATGTGAATCTTCTGTTCCAGTACATCTCAAAGCTGCTCTATTGGATTGAGATCTGGTGACTGTGGAGGCCGTTTGAGGAAAGTGAACTAATTGTCATTTTCAAGAAACCAGTCTGAGATGATTTGAGCTTTGTGACATGGTGCATTATCCTGCTGGAAGTAGCCATCAGAAGATGGGTACACTGTAGTCATAAAGGGATGGACAATGGTCAGCTACAATACTCAGGTAGGCTGTGGCATTTAAACAATGCTCAATTGGTACTAAGGAGCCCAAAATATCCCCCAAACCATTACACCACCAGCAGCAGCCTGAACCGTTGAGACAAGGCAGAATGGGTCCATGCTTTCATGTCCTTTACGCCAAATTCTGACCCTCCCTTACGAAAAAGAAGTTCATTCAAGTGTGCTATTAGTATACTTCTTTTAAACTAAAAATAGGAAAGTATGCTTTTAGTTTACTTTTTATGTACTTCTCAGAAATGATAAGTTACCTTACTTAAGTAGAAATTTGGGGTCTCTATACTTTACTTGAGTAATTATTTTTCAGCTTACTTTTTACTTCTACTCCTGTAATTTCCTGTAAGTATCTTTACTTTCTACTCCTTACATTTTAAAAATAGCTTTGTAACTGCTATTTCATTTCAGCTTGTTTTTATTCCAACTTGTCATCATTCAAATAAAAAATAAAATAAAAACCTACAGCTACTGTTATACTTCAAGTATACTTAAAAGTGTTCTTTTATATACTAGAAAGTGGGCCAATTTAGTCCCAAGAAGTACCGAAACAGTACACTTAATTACACTTAATATTTGTATACTTGCTACATAAAGTATACTTAAAAATATACTTGAACTTTACTTAAGTATACTTTATAAAATAAACTTAAAAGTATACTACTTTTTGGTAAGGGCTACTATGTGAATGTTGCAGAAGAAATATAGTAGCCTCCGTTTTCTGTTCTTAGCTGACAGTAGCTGCACCTGGTGTGGTCTTCTGCTGCTGTAGCCCATCTGCTTCAGGGTTCAATGTGTTGTGCGTTCAGAGATGGTTTTCTGCATACCTTGATGGTAATGAGTGGTTATTTGAGGTAATGTTGCCTTTATATCATCTCTAACCAGTCTGCCCATTTTTCTCTGACATCTGACATCAAAAAGGCATTTTCATCCACACAACTGCCGCTCACTGGTTCAAGCTAACATATAAATAGCTGAGGTATGGTATGCATATTTGGCGTGCTGTCCGACAAAAGGGCTCCGAGCTCGGGAAAGGCCCAAACCTAGAGTACCCCCCCCTTCCCCGTCTAAGTGTACCTAAAGTGAGGAGAAGGGGTGGAGGAGGGATGCTGATAAACTGTCAATGGATAGAAGTCAGTGATATTTATACTATGGGATTGATTACTTGATTATGGTTCACCTGTGTTGATTAGGCTAAATGAAAGATGAAGACTGATGTGAATGATGTGCATTTTCATTCACTTACCGCACAGATTCTGAAAAACTCCATGAAATTCTCAACTGAATTTGATCCCCTACAGAATTTCAAAGGTTTAGCAAAGCAGGTCTAACGGCTTACATTTACTTTGGCAATGAAAACAAAACAATGGGAATGCTAAAATGCCATGAAATGATACAGCTACTGTTATACTATATAATAAGTATCTGATGCGCTCCTTCCGAATCTTGTTAATAAAACATATATTTTCATTTTTCGGACCATTCTCTGTAACCCTAGTGATGGTTGTTTTGTGAAAATTCCAGTAGATCAGCAGTTTGCTAAATGCATAAATGTAATTATATATATATATATATATATATATATATATATATATATATATATATATATATATATATAGCATTTTTGATTAAATAAATGCATCTCTGGTGATCATAAGAGAATTCCCTGTCTGAGTTTGTACGAAACATGACTTTATGAAAATTAAACAATGTTGTTTTTGTAGACAATCAATTGCTAACATACCTTTCTGAGAGCTTTTTGGCGAACCCGAAATCTGTCAACCGAATGTGCCCCTCACTGTCCAGTAGTATATTCTCTGGTTTCAGATCTCTGTAGACGATTTCTTTGGAGTGAAGGTATTCAATGGCACACACAATTTCAGCTGAATAAAACATTCCAGTGCTGTTGCTGAAACGCCCTCGGCTACGTAAATAGCTGAAGAGTTCACCACCATTCACATATTCCATTAACATGTACAGGAAACGATCATCATGGTGCGTCCAGAACCTGAGAACATTGCATAATGTGTTACATGTGATATGGTCATACTGTAGTTACATATACATATGTCTACTTGCCATATGCTTGTGACAAATGGGCTTTACATTACAAAAACCTGGGCTTACAGTATAACATTTCTTCTATCAAAAGCAGTTTTATCTCTGTGTTTTGTTGTTTTATTAACATTAAAGGAATAGTTCACCCAAAAATAAAATTTCTGTCAGTAGTCTGTCAATTCTGTCATAGTGTTTTATTTTTATACCACCATTTATTCACTCAAAAGTGGTTTTAAACCTGAATGAGTTTCTTTACATAAATGCATATAAATGCACCTTAGACTACCTTATATATTTCAGGTTTTCAAGACCATGCAAACCCACTTCAATAATAATAATAATAATAATAATAATAATAATAATAATAATAATAATAAAAAAAAAACTAAAACAAACATAACAAATATCGTCTCGGTTACGTACGTAACCCTCGTTCCCTGATGGAGGGAATGGAGACGTTATGTCGACCGACAAATGGGGGGGTCTCACTTGGGAGGCCAATCATCTCTGATTTTAAGAGAAAACGCCAATGAAATTGGCAAGTGGATTAACACACCTGAGCCACTCCCCGTGCCAGCGGGTATAAATAGGGCGACAGGTGCATCCACTCATTAGGTTTTACGCTGAGGAGCCGAGAACGTGTCCCGGCAACAGCGAATGGTTCAAGGTTGTGGCATGGGGACATAACGTCTCCGTTCCCTCCATCAGGGAACGAGGGTTACGTACGTAACCGAGACGTTCCCTATCTGTCGGTCACTATGAGTTATGTCGACCGACAAATGGGGTCCTATGGAAAACGCCATAACCTGAACCTTGTCACAACCCTGAGGCGCTGCAATTGTTGACAAGCCTTGGCGTGCCACAAAAGCTACGCTTAAGGTCGTAACCTTCCCAAAGCCCCAGCGCAAATTCACTGACCTTGGTACCGAAGGGGCCAAAGGGTGAGTACATCGCTGCTGGAGAAGGCCATGCTGCTGTTCCGCCCACATAAAGTAAATGGAAGGGATTTCAACCTTCAGTGAAAGATTGCTTCAAATCTTCCCTATTTGTTCTTTCAGCTGGCAAGACAATGGGGAAGCGAGCCTTTAGGAAGGGTCGCTACGGAGACCACATCCTACCCGTAGGGAGGTGACATGTGGATATACTGATATGGACTGACCCAGGGGGCAGTACTACATATGGAAGGGGTCTCTGAGGCAGGTCCTACCTTGGAGTAGGGATGGGACGGCTGCCAGAAGAGACCGACAGAGCGATCTGTCAAGGGAAGACACGGGTTTGCCAAGAGGGAAACCTTACCGTGGAAGAATACACATATGGGATTACCCGCAGGGAACCCAGCCATATGGACACCTAGCCCAGTACGGGGGCTGACCGGCTCCGGGCATGCTAACGCCAGTACTGGGCCTGGCGACAGACTGCTCCGCCAAGTCTGACGCCGAGGGTGCTGGAGGATGCTCGACCAGGGTACGCCAACCGGGGAACTCTACTGGGAGAAGAAGGCGCTCACATCCCCGTGTTAGGGGGAATGGCGCAGCAAGCGAGACACCCAGCCAGCCCTTCCCGCCAATTACCTGTTACCCAACACACGGGAGGAAACTGGCTCTACACGGAGGTTGTAAAACCTCGCAAAAGTGTTAGGTGTCGCCCAGCCCGCAGCTCGACAAATGTCTGCCAGAGAGGCGCCGTGCGCCAACGCATAGGAGGAGGCCACACTCCGTGTGGAGTGGGCCCTCACCCCCAGGGGGCACGGCTCGCCTTGGGAATGGTAAGCCAAGGCGATGGCGTCCACTATCCAGTGGGCCAACCTCTGCTTAGAGACAGCCTTCCCCTTCTGCTGACCTCCAAAGCAGACCAGGAGCTGCTCAGAGCTTCTGAAGCTCTGGGTGCGGTCCACGTATATGCGGAGCGCTCTTACGGGACACAGCAACGACAAGGCTGGATCTGCCTCCTCCAGGGGCAGCGCTTGCAGGTTCACCACCTGGTCTCGGAAGGGAGTGGTGGGAACCTTGGGCACGTATCCAGGCCGGGGTCTCAGGACAACGTGAGAGTAGGCCGGCCCGAACACAAGGCACTCTTCACTTACCGAAAATGCTTGGAGGTCCCCGACCCTCTTGATGGAAGTGAGCGCGATCAGGAGCGCTGTCTTGAGAGACAGGAACTTCAGCTCAACCGAATCCAGCGGCTCAAAGGGACCCCTCTGAAGTCCCGCCAGGACAATAGAGAGGTCCCAGGAGGGAATCAGGGGTGTCCTAGGAGGACGTAACCTTCTGGCACCCCTCAGGAACCTAACGATCAGGTCATGCCTCCCCAGGGACCGGCCGTCCACTGCATCGTGATGTGCTGCAATGGCAGCCACATACACCTTCAGGGTGGAGGGTGACAGCCCACGCTCCAGTCTACCTTGCAGGAAAGAAAGCACGACTCTGACCGGGCATCTCCGGGGGTCTTCTCGGTGAGAAGAACACCAATTCGTGAACAGACTCCACTTCAGAGCATAGGCCTGCCTCGTAGAAGGGGCTCTAGCCTGAGTGATAGTGTCTACCACCGCTGGGGGCAGATCACTTAGGTCTGCCGCGTCCCGTCTAGAAGCCACACGTGGAGGTTCCAGAGATCTGGACGCGGGTGCCAAATGGTGCCAAGCCCCTGAGAGAGAAGGTCTCTCCTCAGGGGGATGCGCCAGGGAGGGGCTGTCACGAGGAGCATGAGTTCCGAAAACCAGGTCCGGGTGGGCCAGTAAGGCGCAACCAACAGGACCTGTTCCTCGTCCTCCCTGACCTTGCACAGTGTCTGTGCGAGCAGGCTCACTGGGGGAAACGCATACTTGCGTAAAGCCCGAGGCCAGCTGTGTGCCAGTGCATCTGTGCCCAGGGGGGCCTGGGACAGGGAATAGTACAGCTGGCAGTGGGAGGACTCGTGGGAAGCAAACAGGTCTACCTGGGCTTCCCCGAATCGACTCCAAATCAGCTGGACCGTCTGGGGATGGAGTCGCCATTCCCCGGGGAAAGTGAGCTGTCGTGAGAGCGCGTCGGCTGCACGATTGAGCTCCCCCGGGATGTGGACAGCGCGCAGCGACTTGAGCCACGTCTGACTCCAGAGGAGGAGATGACGGGCGAGTTGAGACATGCGGCGTGATCGTAACCCGCCTTGTCGGTTGATGTACGAAACAGCCGCAGTGTTGTCCGTGCGGACCAACACGTGCTTGTCCAGCACTAGCGGACGAAACCGTCGCAAAGCTAGATGCACTGCCAGCAACTCCAGGCAGTTGATGTGCCAAAGCAGTCGAGGTCCTGTCCAGGACCCTGAGGCTGCCTGCCCGTTGCATGTCGCGCCCCAGCCCGAGTTGGAGGCATCTGTTGTGACAACAACGTGCCGGGACACTTGTTCTTAGGGCACACCGGCCCGTAGAAAGGCAAGGTCCGACCAAGGACTGAATAGGCGGCGACACATCAGTGTGATGGTGACACGATGTGTACCGCGGCGCCATGCCCATCTCGGGACTCGGGAGTGTAACCAGTGCTGAAGTGGTCTCATATGAAGCAGTCCGAGCGGCGTGACTGCGGCTGCGGATGCCATATGCCCCAGGAGCCTCTGAAAGTGTTTCAGCGGTACCACTGTCCTGCCTCTGAAGGAACTCAGGCAGTTCAGCACTGAGTGGGCACGCTCGCTGGTGAGACGTGCCGTCATACTCACCGAGTCTAACTCCATACCGAGATAAGAGATTCTCTGCACAGGGGAGAGCTTGCTCTTCTCTCGGTTGACCTGAAGCCCCAACTGACTGAGGTGCCGAAGCACGAAGTCCCTGTGATCGCACAACTCTTCTCGGGACCGGGCCATAATGAGCCAGTCGTCGAGATAGTTGAGGATCCTGATGCCCACTTCCCAAAGTGGGGCAAGGGCGCCCTCCGCGACCTTCGTGAAGACACGGGGGGACAGGGAGAGCCCGAAGGGGAGGACCTTGTACTGCCATGCCTGACCCTCGAAAGCAAAGCGCAGGAACGGTCTGTGACGAGGGAGGATAGAGACATGAAAGTACGCGTCTTTCAGGTCGATCGCTGCAAACCAGTCCTGGGGCTGGACGCATTTGATAATGCGTTTCTGCGTCAACATCCTGAACGGGAGCTTGTGTAGGGCCCGATTCAAGACTCGCAGATCCAGGATAGGTCGAAGGCCACCGCTCTTCTTGGGCACGATGAAGTAAGGGCTGTAAAACCCCGTCCTCATCTCGGCTGGAGGGACCGGCTCGATTGCATCCTTCGCCAGGAGGACAGCAATCTCCTCGCGCAAGACAGGGGCGTCCTGGACTGCCACCGAAGTCTCGAGCACGCCATTGAACTTGGGGGGTCGCCGGGCGAATTGAATCGCATAGCCGAGTCGAACCGTCCGGATGAGCCAGCGTGACGGGTTGGGCAGCGCAAGCCACGCTCCCAGGTCCCCGTCCGGCCAGTGGCGGAACAGAACAAAACAGAAACTGAAGATTCTCCGCCCGGCCCTCCTCCGGGGGAAGGAGTGGCGCTGTCTTCGCCATCTCCTGAAGAGCAGTTCTCCGCATCTCCGAGTTGCCCGTGTCAGGGCCGCTTGGTCGACTTCCTGGAGGACTTCGCAGCCGGGAGTGACACGGGGGGCGCCGCTCTCCTGCGCGGGGCTCGACGCGCCGGCCTCGAAGAACTCTCAGCACGGGGCGGAGCTGGCGTAGAGGACGCAGGGGGGCGCCCACGGCGACGAGCAGGCTGAGGCGCTACCCGCGACGGAACGGTGGCAGCCGGAGAGACACGTCGGGGCAGGATGTGCTGGATGGCCTCAGTCTGCTTCTGTACCGCCGAGAACTGCTGGGCAAAGTCCTCGACAGTGTCGCCGAACAGGCCTGCCTGGGAGATGGGGGCGTCGAGAAAGCGCGCTTTGTCCATGTCCCTCATCTCAGCCAGGTTCAGCCAGAGATGCCGCTCCTGGACCACCAGCGTGGACATCGCCTTCCCGAGGGACCGCGCCGTGACCTTCGTTGCCCGTAAGGCGAAGTCGGTCGCCGTGCGCAGCTCCTGCATCAACCCCGGGTCGGTACCACCCTCGTGCATGGTTTTGAGTGCCTTGGCTTGGTGTACCTGCAGGATAGCCATGGCATGCAGGGCAGAGGCAGCTTGGCCCGCAGCACTGTAAGCCTTGGCAGCGAGTGCGGCCGTCAGCTTACAGGCCTTGGACGGGAGGCGCGGACGATTCCTCCAAGTGGCGGCGTTTTGTGGGCACAAGTGCACCGCAACCGCCCTCTCCACCTGGGGAACCTCTACGTACCCCCTGGCTGCCCCGCCATCGAGGGTGGTGAGGATGGAAGAGGGAGAAGAGCGGCTTCTGGCCGTGAAAGGGGCCGTCCACGACTTCGTCACCTCTTCATGCACCTCCGGGAAGAAAGGCACCGGAGCAGAACGAGGTTGTGAGCCGCGTCCCGCGCCGAGAAACCAATCATCCAGCCGTGAGGGCTCGGGACTGGGCGGTGTAGTCACCTCCAGTCCGATACTCACGGCTGCCCGGGCAAGCATGGCCGACAACTCCAAGTCAGATTCGGCAGTAGCGACAACACCCGAGGGGGGCAGCCCCGCCGAACCTTCATCCTCAGAGGTCGATAACCCATCCCCCGATGCAGCAATCGACATCTGGTCCTCGGGCGGCGCACCGAAAGACACGCTGGGACCGCTGTGAGACGGCCCAGCAGAATCAATCGGCAGCTGCACGGGACAGTCGCTGCGTGAGGAGTGAGAGGTCCGTGGGGCGTGGCCCGGCGGAGAAGCTCTCACTGTGATCCTCAGATCTCCCAGAGCGCCAGCCGGCGGCCCTCTGCTCGAGCCAGAGAGACCGGGACGGGTGGCGACAGAGGGGTCTGCTGCACTCCCCTTGAGGAGTGAGAGACGCGATCGCAGCGCTGCCATGTTCATACGCCCACAGTAGACGCATGAATCATCCACGAGCGCAGCCTCAGCGTGTTGGACGCCCAGACACTGCAGACAACGCTCGTGACCGTCAACCGAAGACAGGAAACGACCGCATCCAGAAGGACACGGACGAAACGGCATCTTGAAAAAGACGCGAATCGTCCGTGATTTGCTCTTTTAGAGAACTGTCTCTTTTAGCCGAAGCGCCCAGGGGAATCGCCGCTCGCAGGGACACCACTGTAACGCGCCGTCACACCGACCAGGAACAGCTCTACCAAAAACAAAGATGAATGGCTTTGTAGTGATCTTCTTCATCGACTACTCGGCTCCGAAGCAAAAATCTAATGAGTGGATGCACCTGTCGCCCTATTTATACCCGCTGGCACGGGGAGTGGCTCAGGTGTGTTAATCCACTTGCCAATTTCATTGGCGTTTTCTCTTAAAATCAGAGATGATTGGCCTCCCAAGTGAGACCCCCCCCATTTGTCGGTCGACATAACTCGTAGTGACCGACAGATAGGGAACTATATTTTTTGTATTTTCTTTTAGGTCTGCTAACCACTGGTATAGTATAGATTATTTCATTGATTCATTCATTGACATCTTTCAATGTGGACATCTCACCCATCCACAGAAAACCATTTACTTCACCATTGACAAATAAGGTGGATAGTTAAAAATATTTAATTAAAAAAAATTAAAAAAAGATAAAGAAAAAAATTAAAGATGATTATAGAAGGTCAAACAACATTTGATACATTGATATTTTTGGTTAAGTATGTTGAAATGTTTATACAGATCATAACTTATTGTATTTTTTTTTAATGAGATTCTCATTTCTGTTGTAGCCTATATGTTAATGATCTGTAGTGTTCACTTACAGTCTGACAAGGAAAGGATGGTTCACCTCCGTCAGAACCTCTTTCTCATTATGTACGTGTTGCTCCTGCTTCAGGCGAATCACATCTGGGATTTTCATTGCTTTCAGAGCAAAGAAACCTCTTGTCTTTTTATCCTTCACCAGAAAAACCCTTCCAAAGGTTCCTGTACCTGAAACAATAGGAAATATTGACTTAAGGAGAATGATTACAATCCAGAAACCCATGGGAAAACAATGGACACTAAAAATATGGACACTTAAAGGGTTAGTTTACCCCAAAATGACAATTCTGTCATTAATTACTCACTCTCTTGTTGATCCAAACCTGTAAGATCTTCGTTAATCTTCTGGAAAACGAATTAAGGTATTTTTATTTTTAATGGAATCTGACAGCTCTCTGACTCTTCCATAGACAGCAAGGGTACTACCACGATAATCGTCATCAAAATTATTCTGATATTATCGCTAATATTCAATATATACACAAGCTAAAAACGCTGGCGCCGATACAGGATGGCTGCTTCCGTGACGAGCTCTGCATATGTTTTTGTGTTTTTGTTAGTTTGTCCTGTCTTTAGTTATATTCCTGCCATCAGTTTCACCAGGGAAGAACTGCTGAACATTCGGCAGAACGCACCACAAGATGTTTTTCCGGATTTCAATTATTCAGATGTTTTAGTGAACGTTGTTATCGGAGGAGCGGCGGCGCTGATCAAGCGCTTCAGGACGCGCAGACGGGGGAAGCGAGAGGGAGCGCTCGTCAGACTCAGGAAGCGCGGATTTCGAACGCCGTTGCCTAGCATCCATCTGGCAAATCTCCGCTCTCTACCCAACAAAACGGACAAACTCCTTCTGCTCTCTCGGACAAATAAGGATTTCACACACTCTGCTGCTCTGTGTTTCACGGAAACCTGGCTGAATGACACCATACCGGACAGCGCGCTCCATCTGCCGGACTTTCAGCTGTTTAGAGCGGATCGTGAATCAGAATCTACTGGGAAATCGCGCGGCGGCGGGACATGCTTTTACATCAATGAACGGTGGTGTACAGATGTAACTGTGTTAAAGAAGACGTGCTGCTCAAATCTCGAAACACTCTTCATTAACTGCAAGCCATTCTATTCGCCGCGGGAGTTTCACTCGTTCATTCTGGTCAGTGTTTACATCCCTCCGCAAGCTCATGTGAGCTCAGCTTTACAGAAACTCGCTGAGCAGATCACAGAGATAGAACAACAACACCCGGACTCTGTTTTAATCATTCTCGGGGACTTTAATAAAGCCAATCTGTCCCGTGAACTGCCAAAATACAGACAGCATGTTACTTGTCCCACAAGAGACAGTAATATATTGGATCACTGTTACACCACAATAAAGGATGCATATCACTCTGTTCCACGAGCAGCTTTGGGACGTTCTGATCACCTTCTGGTTCATCTTATACCGTCCTACAGGCAGAAACTAAAATCAGCTAAACCTGTATCAAGGACTGTAAAAAGATGGATTAATGAAGCAGAGCAGGATTTACAATCTTGTTTTGACCTCACTGATTGGAGTGTTTTTGAAGCTGCTGCCACCGATCTGGATGAACTCACAGAGACCGTAACATCATATATCAGTTTCTGTGAGGATATGTGTATTCCTACAAAGACTCAACTAATTTACAATAATGACAAACCGTGGTTCACTGCAAAACTCAGACAGCTCCGTCAGGCCTAAGAAGATGCTTACGTGAAGGGGGACAATGTCTTGTATAAACAGGCTAAATACACACTGGAAAAAGAGATCAAAGTGGCAAAGAGGAATTATTCTGAAAAAATAAGGACTCAGTTCACTTCCAACGACTCCGCATCAGTGTGGAAAAGTCTAAAGAACATCACCAATTACAAGACACCACCCCCCAGCACTGTAGAGAATCAACGACTAGCAGACAATCTGAACGAGTTTTACTGCAGGTTTGAAAGAACACCCATCACCTGCCCTGAACGCCTCCCCACACAACCATTCACACCCTTCACAACTCCTGCAACCAGACCCAAATGCCTCTCCAAACAACCGTTCACACCATTAACAGCTCCTGCAACCCATCCTGAACACCTCTCCAATCAAGCACTCTCACCATTCACACCTCCTGCATCCCCCCTCTCAGGTGGGGCACCTGCAATTCAGATCAGCGAGGATGCGGTGCGCCAGGTCTTCCGGAAGCAGAAAAGGAAAAAAGCACCAGGCCCAGATTGTGTTACACCAGCCTGTCTGAAATCCTGTGCTGACCAGCTGGCTCCCATCTTCACACAGATCTTCAACAGATCGCTGGAGCTGTGCGAAGTCCCTTCATGCTTCAAACGTTCCACCATCATCCCCATCCCTAAGAAACCCAAAATTACAGGACTAAATGACTACAGGCCTGTGGCTCTAACGTCTGTAGTCATGAAGTCATTTGAAAAACTGGTGCTGGCCCACCTGAAGGACATCACTGGGCCCTTGCTGGATCCTCTTCAGTTTGCCTACAGAGCAAAAAAAAGGTCTGTGGACGATGCAGTAAACATCGGACTGCATTATGTTCTGCAACACCTAGACAGACCGGGGACTTATGTGAGGATCCTGTTTGTGGACTTCAGCTCGGCCTTCAACACGATCATCCCAAACCTCCTCCTGCCCAAACTAAATCAGCTCTCCGTGCCCACCTCCGTCTGTCAGTGGATCAACAGCTTCCTGACAGACAGGCAGCAGCTAGTGAGGCTGGGAAAATACACATCCAGCACCCGTACAATCAGCACCGGAGCTCCCCAGGGCTGCGTTCTCTCCCCACTGCTCTTCTCCCTGTACACTAATGATTGCACATCTAAGGACCTCTCTGTCAAGCTCCTGAAGTTTGCAGACGACACCACACTCATCGGCCTCATTCAGGACGGTGACGAGTCTGCTTACAGACAGGAGGTAAAAGAGCTGGCTGTCTGGTGCAGTCTCAACAACCTGGAGCTTAACACGCTCTAAACAGTGGAGATGATCGTGGACTTCAGGAGAGACCCCCCTGCACTCCCCCCACTCACCATCATGAACAGCACTGTGACTGCAGTGGAGTCATTCAGATTCCTGGGAACCACCATCTCTCAGGACCTGAAGTGGGACATTCACATTGACTCCATTGTGAAAAAGGCCCAGCAAAGGTTGTACTTCCTTCGCCAGCTGAGGAAGTTTAACCTGCCACAGGAGCTGCTGAAACAGTTCTACTCCACCATCATCGAATCCATCCTCTGCACTTCAGTAACTGTCTGGTTCAGCTCAGCTTCTAAATCTGACCTCAGAAGACTACAGAGGGTAGTCCGGACTGCTGAGCGAATCATAGGTTCAACCCTCCCATCTATTCAAGAACTGTACTTATCCAGAGTGAGAAAAAGGGCTGTCAAAATCACTCTGGACCCCTCACATCCAGCACACTCCCTCTTTGAACTGTTGCCATCTGGTCGACGCTACAGAGCACTGAACACCAGAACGACCAGACACAGGACCAGTTTCTTCCCTCAGGCAATCCATCTAATGAACAGCTGACAATAACTGCGAACACACTACACTTTATATTTATATACACATACACTTTATTTATCTAACACACATACTTAGTATACACTTAAATTTTGCACACAATATATATGTACATACATAACTCCATTTTGTAATATACCTACCTACAATACAATTGTAAATATAATTCATTCTGTCGCTGTCATTCTGTTGTACTGCGGAGCTTCTGTCACGAAAACAAATTCCTCGTATGTGTAAACATACCTGGCAATAAAGCTCATTCTGATTCTGATTCTGATTCTACACAAGTACGATCAATGGCGAGAGAAAGAACTCTCAAGCAGAAAGAGCAGGGCACCTTGAACCACCCACCAAATTACAGTCTACTCGGTCTCAACGGAGCGCTGTTACAAGCCTGACAGGTCAATACCAACATGAGACAACTCAACAGGCTATTTGGACCAATACATCCTATTATGTTCTTAGACTTCACACTAAATGCACTAAACTAGTCCTCAATTAAACCAAACATGAACTTGAAGAACTGACAGACATGCCCATGAATGTATATGCTAAGAACTAGTGAACTGTGCCGGTACTATTAGCACTCAGGTCAAGAGGCGGAAAAGCGGTGGAGTGGCAGTTTTTGGGTTTAAGGGGCATGACGTGGATGAAGGAGCCATGGGACACTGAAAAGAGGCTTGTGTTCTATTTGTTTAATTTGTTTGTTTTAATTAATTTGTTCTTGTGACCTGTGACAGAACAAACGCCCCTGATATTTAGATTGATGTTACCTATTTATTATTTTTAAAATACTAATTACTAAAAACATTTATTAATGAAGTTGCTGAAAAAAAAAAAACACATTATCTAATAACATTTTAAATTAGGTAAGAATCTATTTAACATAAATTGTAATTAACCTAGTACTGAGACTCATGGGTCTTCAGAGTACAGTAAAAAAACAAGTGTAAATGTCATAAGACAGTGTTAGATTGAAAGAAACAAGAAAAAAAAAGAAGCAAATTGATTAATGTTGTGCTAAAAAGCCGCAGAGCTCCGCTCTTTTTTTTTTAACAGGGTAGGTGGTTTCAGGCGACATATATTTCCTTGTTGTTGCACTGTGATTAGTTACGAGCTACGATACCGATGGGATAACTGACATGGAATGCTGGCATTTAACACATTTACCTCACACAAAAAATATTTGTTCAGAGACCACCGAGTTGACGTGGCTACACAAGCATGAAAGAAACAAATGCCTTAGCTGTCAGAAGGGAGGGAACGGGACTGGTAACATGTGAAGCAACACACTTGATGACACATTATTAGATCATGTTTCCTGCCTGTTACAGGGAAATCTTATTCAGCTGGCACCACATACAATACCTCAACTGATGACTCGATTAGATTGAAAAGCCTTCGTGTAAACCTCAATTGATTCGAATTAGCTCGATATGAATGATCAAAAATAGTCTATGCATCCCTGCCTCCGCTGAATTAATTTTATCCCCGGTGGGGATAAAAAACATACCTTGAACATGCTTTGAAGTGCCGATCTGAATCAAATTATTTGGGATACGTGATCTGATTGGAGCGCTTCGAAACAGTGAATCATATTTGGATGCAATGGTTTAACTGATTCAGAGTTTCAAAAAGGAAATTAAATAATTACAATGAATAGGCCTAACTTATTATTATTATCTTAAATAAATCATCTTTATGTCTGTTTTTGGGTTTTACAAATATTTAACCAATGAAAAGCATTCAAAAGAGCTTGTGAGTAAACCTCATAATGCCATTGGAAACCTCGTAACTCCAGTCAGGAGACAGATGTCTGCCCATTCATGATGCAAGTGTAAATAAAGAACTGATGTTTGAATAGGTACAGTGTTTTCTGTAGTCAAGAAACACTGTTTATGAAGGCTGATTTATTTATTTATTGTTTGAAGAGTGGAGAAAAGCTATGTTTTATATATTGAGTTCATAGGGATTCATCTTTTAGGCCATACCATGACATTTTGGCAAAAGTATAAAAAAAAAAAAAAAAAAAAAAAAAACCTGAGCACCCATATAGCTACAATAAACTTTATAACATGTAAGAAAATGTAATGCCGTCATTTGCTGGTCAACAATTTATGATCATAAAGCTCTATAAAAGTGTCTGATCATACACTGAACAAAAATTATAAATTCAAAACTTTGTCCCTGTTTTTCATAAGCTTAACTCACAGATCAAAGACTGTTTCTATGTAGTCAACAGGCCTATTTCTCTCAAATATTGTTTACAAATCTGTCTAAATCTGTGTTAGTGAGCACTTCATCTTTGCAGAGATAATCCATCCACCTCACAGGTGTGGGATATCAAGATGCTGATTAGACAGCATGATTATTGCTCAGGTTTGCCTTAGGCTGGCCGCAATAAAAGGCCACTCTAAAAATAATAATAATTGAATAAATACTTGTATAAAATTAATGTTTTATATATTTTTTAAACATACAAATAAATGTTGTATAAATGCAGTGATACTTTTAATTATGACTAAACCACCAATAGGTGGCGGCAAATTATTGTTTTAATGAGGAAGTCATTTAGTCATTTAGTGTATTTGCTAAATTTGTCTAAGCAGTACACATCAAAACAAAGAATAAAAACTAGTGGTGGGCCGTTATCGGGCGATAAAAAAAATATCGCCGTTAATCTATTCTCAGAGTTGGGTTGGGAGCTGGGTCTATACTAAGGAAGCTATGATGACTTTCACCTTGATATTTTATATAACTGACTGGCTGAGGCCAGCCTAAAAAGATGCTCAGGACAGTTGACGGGCCACTGCTGTGCATCGTCATGAAAGCTTATCTTTCTCACTTGTTGTTAAGCCGTACCGCTTGTCGATTTAAACATTACAGCATCCAAAAACAATACGCGGAAAAGCTGAACAGAGTAGCGCGTGCCGTTAGGTGCGCACGACAGAGAAAGCCGCGTATCACGGACAGCAACACTGAACTGAGCTCTCTTCTGCGAAATTCACCTCGAAGTTCCTCCTGCACCCGAACGAACAAATGCAAATCGCAGTTTGAACAAACAAAAAGATGTGAAAGAGCCCAATTCAACACCACGGTGTTCTGGTGTTCAGGGCTCACGCAGAGAAAGGCGTCTCAAAACACTAGAACATCGAATTTGCTTATTTTTGCTCTTGTGCCGACAAATACATACAAAATATGTCAAAATATCCACCTTGGAAATTATGCTTGAAAAAACTGTCAGTTATTTCTTAAGTGAAAGTAAACAGTTGGGGGAAAAATGGGATGTGTATTATATTGGATGCGTTCATCGTCTCTTAAAGTGACCACGCCTAATTTAGCTACTGGCTGCTGTAATGTTAATCCAAGAAAATGAAAATGAAAATCACTCACTGCTCTTGACCAAAAATTATTCAGACACCAGATATAATTTTTGATATATATAGCAAAACTGTAATAATGTGATAAATGAAGGTGTCTGAATAAATGTAGGTTTGATTGTATATTTCGTTTTTACATTGAAGACTATCCAGTGCTATTATTTGGTTTCTGTACCTTGACACCTACAAACTTGAAAAAAAAAAAAAAAACTTAAACATTGGTGTGAAACAGGAGTAATGTTGTTTTTCACCTTGTGCAATGTGGAATTAGTTTACAGCTTTTTCAAGCACTTTGTGATGCATTTTGGAAACAGGAGATGAGCCCATTTTCTAATGCACCACCTAGCTTGATAAACCCCTTCTCAAAGACTTACTGTTTGTCAATTTTATTTGGGTAACACATATTCTGAATGCCTTCGGCAGAATTCGAATGAGCCATTTTAATCTAGATTAATTTCAAGATCACAGTGAGATTAATCTAGATTAAAAAAATTAATCTATGCCCACCTCTAATAAAAACGCAGTACATACCAGGGCCCAGTTCCCCGATAACGCTCACTCAGCAGAAGACCTCGAAAGATATATCTTACCAAAGTTTTTTATGTTCTTAAGTGTGTTCCCCGAAGTGTCCCTTAGGAAGCTTCTTAGCATGCTGCCTCTTACGTCCGACGTTACAAGAGCGCTGTCCAAAGTGAGGGTGCTGAATTAGTTGGCATCGATTGCTCAGGAATATTCTGTATATCAGTATTGATATACTGTTTAAAGCGGTATTGATTGCCATTGGTTAATGTTTTCAATAAAAAGCAACCTATCTACAATGAACAGAGAGAGAGTTAGATACAGAATATGCTGGGGAAGCAACGTAATAAAGGGCACCAAGCTTCTCGTCAGAGGAACTTGAAGTCTTGCTGGACCTTGCTACCAGGTCAGAGATCACACCCCTGTGGTCCACTATAACCTGCACGTTTATGGCCGCGTATCCCAATCGCGATATGTAGCCTACGCCTGATCAATCACTGATGGACTGGCGATAGGGAAGAGTGTGCCATCCACCAGGATGTAATCCCCGGCATTGCGCAGAAGGGCGTTGGGAATCGTTGTCATTTAGAAATGAGATTGAGAGGGTGTCTGAATCGAGATTGCGATCTTTTAACGATTAATCGTGCAGCTCTAGCATACAGTGTCACAAACAGAATGAGACGATCCACCAGAAAAAAAGAATGAATGAAAGATAGGTAAAAGATAGTATATTTGAATATATTTGACGCACCAGTCAGCTGATGGAGGCGGAACTTATAGCGATCGCCTTTTTCTTTTTTTGTCTTATTTTTCAACAGTTTTTAAATATGTGAGAGTGTGTTTTATGTTGAATGTGAATATATCTGCATGATTACCATCTGTTTGAGTGCAAATCAGCCCAAATCAGCTCGCTATTACTTTATTTAGATCATGGCTATCAAAGTGAACGTGTCTATATGAATAGAGAGAGTGGATTATTTACTTTGGCGCATTTGTGTTATTACCATCTGTATAAGTGGCCATCAGCATATCAGCACTTATTTGCATTGTAATTCATTGTAAATGCTGCATTTCTAGCAATCTCAGGATTTTCTGTAATTGGAATACAAAGTTAAATCTTTTTTTATTTTTCTTATTATTCTTACTCAAATTATTCTTATTGTATTTTTCTAGTGCTGAAATAAATCACTTATATGATGTCTAAGTTTCTGTCTAGTGTTTAAACTATGCAGCGGTATGTTTGATGACTAAATAGTTTGTAGAAGCCTTCAATACAGTTTGTAAATATTTTTTCATGATATCTTATTCAGATTTTAAATAGAAACTCATGAGACATGTGCCTTTCAACCCATTACTTTTCTAGATTGCTCCAGGACTGATTTCATGTATTGTTATATCAAAAAAAAATATATATAAGTGTGGTAAAAAAATAAATAAAAAAAAATCAAGGCACTTCAGTGTCTATAACTTTTAATATTTTCGAGCATTATCAAATCTGGTTGATAAAAATTAAAGTCACAAGTAAAGCATGAAAGACACCAAAATTATGTTTGTAACACACTAAAGTAGGAAACTGTCACAATTATAAGTTTGGTAGAGCACTTTCAGCTGTGAGTCCCCCAGGGGGTGCTGGCTAACAGGTTAAAGGTAGGCTCGACTATAAAATGTAGAAAAGGACAATACATAAACAATAATAATAAGATAAAGTTAAATTTTAGGCTATTTATTATAAGCTTAAACTTAAACTTAGAATATTAAATAGTGAGAACGTTCAATATTAAGTTTGGCAGTGGCACACATATTTGTTATCCAGAAGGCTAAATAAATAAATGAAATAAAATATGCTCCATGTAGTGATTTTGATAATGTTTTGTTGTAATCTTTGTTATTTTCAGTTGTGTTAAGTTACTATTACAGTGATCAGTGTTCTTTGGTGAAATCTTTTTTAAATTCCAATGAGTATACAAGTTGTTTTGGTGTATAGAAATAACTCTATATCACCTTTTCTGTCTGCTGAACAAACATACTCTTAAAAACTGATGGGTTAGAAGAACTACCAACATTTTTCATCTCTTTTCTGTAACGTGAATTCTTAGTATATCTTGAAATACAAGCTCTTTGAACTTGGAACCACAGGTAAAAAAAAAAATAAAAAAAAAAACCTTAACTGATTGAGTTTATGTTTGATGAAAGCATAACCGAAAATTTTATGTTAAGCTGATTCTTTTTTTTCTTTTTTTTTTTTAAATAAGTTGTATAAAAAAGGATTTGAATATAGTTGTCTCAAGTTTCTAAGTTCTCTCATCTTCTGATTTCTTTACAATGTAAACTAACAGCAAAAAAAGCTTCAAAGGAACTGGACAGCACCTGGCTAATCCTCACTGTTGCCAGACTGCACTGGCTTGCAAACAGGAATCCAGCATGACAATCATTTTCTCGTGAAATTGTAACCTGGGGGGACTGATATGGAGTACCAATGTACTGTTTACAGTGTATGGTATGGAAGACTGTTTCTGCTTTAGAATCAAACAAATAAACAAAAAGGTAAATATGAGCTAAAGTTTAACCCTAAGATGGTCTTCGGGGTCTTTTTGACCCAAAATGAATAAACCAGTCATAATAAAGTTATCTTGCAACAAACTGCCTCTCAGCCAACAAAATTTCAGCTGAACAGACTTTACCTATTTCTATTCCAGTCCAGCATCAGCTCTGGTCACGGTGAAGTTCGTTGTAGCTCATCTTTGTTTTGTTTTTTGACCGAGAACCGAGTGTCAATTACAGAAAAAAAAAAAAAAAGGAACAAGGAAAATCTTTATCAACTGTCACCAAAATACACTGTGACAACAGCAAACACCATAAAAACAAAAACAAACCATGCTGACACATGCAAAATGCCTGTGTTGCACATTCAGACTTGACCGGTTTTTTTTTTTGCCTAGACTTCAGCTGCTTTCCTCCTCACCCTGAGGCTCTTAAACAATGAGCTGCCCTTTCAGTTTCATACAGTCTAGCTAAAATAGGTAGATATCACCAGAAATACTAATAAAAGGCCTTAGAAGGAATGGCAGGACTAAAATTAGATCAGTTCGAGATGTACGTGACACGGCTGTCATCTCATCTATGACGTAATATCACTGGTGAAGTTAGTGCAGACTAGACTGATGTAGGCTGTTCTCTTAGTCATGATGTTTGTTTCTTTAAGTAGTACTCCTTTAAGCTTCTGCCTGAAATCACGTGGTCCAAATCAGAACCGGGAAGCACTTGGTGTTTAGAAAGGAGCAGAAGAGAAGGTGTGTAATGAAAATAATGAAGATGTGTTAGATGTGTGAGTGAAGTAAGATAGTGAGGTCATCAGGGGCGTAAGGAACAAGAAGAACAAAGAAGAAGAAGAAGAAGAAGAAGAAGAAGAAGAAGAAATGTACATGATATTGCATTTTCTCATTGGCTTAAGTTTTAAAGACTAACATAAATTGCAAATCAGTAGTATATTACAAGGAAATTTTGCATTACAATTTGCATTACCTTTAAAAATTCTGCACAGTGCACACTGGTCTATAAAATGTAGGCTAGAAAAAAACATTGTGAGCTGAATTCTGAAGAGTAAAAACAGTAATATTGTGAAATATATTACTGTTAATATATTTTTAAAAGTCATTTATAAATGTAATTTTCAGCTGCCATTAAACCTCCATGTCACATGTTCATTCAGAACTCGTTCTAATAAGCTGATGTTTGCTCAACATTTTTCTTATTATTGATGTTGAAAACACTTGTGCTGCTTTATATTTTTGGGGGAAAATTTGTGAGAAATTTTGCAAGATTATCTAATTAATACAAGATTCAAAAGAACAATTCATTTGAAATAGAAATCATCTGTAAAATTATCAATGTCTTATCTGTCACCTTAGATTAATTGAATGTGTTCTTGACTAATAAAAGTACTGTATTAATTTATTTCCTTTATGTTTCAATTAGACTCTTTCCTTCATTATGATATCGACATCAATTTGAATTTTAATACAGAATCATGAAAACATGTTCATTGAAGAGGTGTTTTCAAGCCTTAGTCAATGCAAATGAAAACTAGGCTAAGAGCAATTGACATACAGTCTGTTCAATATGTTTAACTGTTGCATACTTGGGTTTTGAGCATTCAGCTGATCCATGTGACATTTTTTTTTAAATATAATATAAATATATATAGTTTTTTCATACATCCTGGGCCCAGTTGCATAAAACGTTTAGACTAGACTAGATTTTCAAGTCATCTAATATTGTTTTTCTTTAATACTGGTCATAAGTATATATATATATATATATATATATATATATATATATATATATATATATATATATATATATTATTTATTTAATTTTTTTTTTTTGGTTGCATAAAAATAGATTAATCTGAGTTAAAAAATTATATAAATAAAATAAAATAAAAGAAAGTACAAAAATAAGACTGATAACCCCTTGGCTAACTGCTAGCTGGTCAGGCTAGTATCTGCTGTGCACAAGCATCTGATAGACACCTTTAAGTTGTCAGTTGTACATAAATTCTAAATCATAAACATTTTAAAGATGTTTTCTAAATGTCTACATGATATCTGAAAGGAAACGTCCTATAGGCGTATTGCAGATGAGCAAACACTCAAAAAAATAGCTACGTCTTGCAGATGTAAATGTGAACGTCAAATAGACGTCTCCATGATGTGACATCATGTGTGCTATCAGGAAAGGCAGTGTCTTAACACAGAGGCTAAGTTTAAGCAACTGGCCCATGGTGTTGTGAAAATAAGCCCTTAACTTACTGTATGTCTATCCGTTACAGCCATTTTAATTTGTAAAACGTTAATGCCATTCACCCTTTCAAAATATATATGTAGGGAGACACTCCTGATAAAATGTAATAGTTTTACTCAGCAGTTTGTTTGTGTTGTTTACCTTTGCTTTGGAGGTTTCTGACCCTCACTTCAAAACGGCAGCTGAAACGAGCCTAATGTTGGTTTTTATGAATGGCCTCAGCTGAATATAAAATAAGCTCAGCCCATTACTACATCTAAGGAATTCCCAGGGCAACTTAATATGCTTCTATACAGCTCTAGCTTGTCTCTTTGTATAGGTGAGTGGTGAACGATTTCACCAAGTACAACATGTTCCTGGATCAACATCCTTGCTGATCCTGGAACATTTCAATCAACCAATCAGAACTGAGATCTGGCTTTTCAGGAAATGTCAGTTTTAGGTTTAAAATCAGGGTTAGATGCTTCTACATCCTTGTATATCAGCAATCATTCACACTGATTTTAGGAATACGTGGGTAAGGTTTAGTTTAGGGGTAGGAATTGGGTTAAGTCTGTATTTTTGAACAGCAATGTTGATCCTGGATCAACAAAAGATGCTGATCCAGGATCAAGTCTTACTTGGCAAAATCACAGAGAGAATATGAAAACAATATGGGAAATATATGCTTGCTGACTAAAATGTGTTTTGATTTGCTAACTTACCAACAGTGGCAATAGTGTCCAGGTCATCTAGTGTGTAGGTCCTGTTGGTGGTCAGGGATGCGGCCGCTGCGGATACCGTGGGACTGCCTGCGTCTGTCCTGCCACTATCCCGACCAGAACGGCTTTCATTATGTAGTCCAGCTTTACCTTTAGTTGCTGCCATCTTCTTCTGTATGATTTTCTAAATCTAGCCACATTAATGGCCACTTCTAGGTATCAAGTCCAGAATTTCCGCTTTTGGAAAACGCTCTATTGATAACACACACATTGATCTGTTTCGGTCAAGTTAACATATCCTTTGTTCGCACAAACCAGCCTGTGACCCTCTGCTTTTCATCGCCTGGTAGCCAGACAATTACCAGGACTGTAAAGACTAGTAAACCGGTCGTTAAAATGTAAATTGTACTTTCTTTTATTCTGCACTTTATCACGGACGTCCCTGTCACAACTAACGATACGTTAACAAAGACAGGAGCGCAGCGGACAAGATTCAAACTTCAGTCTTACGAATCCAGGAGGTTATCCAGACGAGGAGCGCGGATACGGCACAGACACTGGTTGATAGTCGCTCAATGTAAACTGCCGGATATATGAGACATTTAAATTATTTACTACCCCCTTTCGACCCCATCAAAGAAACCTGAACCCATTTCTCCTTCAAAACATCGTTCAGCGGCAAGGAAGCAGAGAAACGCTTGAAAACTGACAGGCAACGCCGTCAACCAATCATATGCAGAGCGGTTGCTGCAATGTCCAATCGAACGTAAGAAAAGGCGGGACACTTCCTGATTGACAGCTCGAGTGTACGTATTTCCACTGTGGTTTGTAGCACATGTAGACACAACGTAGACGTTACCACGCCTTGGGTAGGCTACTAATTCGAGATGGGTCGATACGTACATGACTATTTCGGGGGAGGAGGACACGTTGTAGCACGAGTCTTTAGTCTTTCAGATAAGATGTAGGCCATTTATTAATTCAATGTTACTAAAATGTTTTCTTGAACATGTCATAAAAGCACATGTTCGCTAATGAAAAATACAGCTAGAAAGCTGAAATTAGATAGGCGCAGCAGTCCTCCATTAGAGCCCTTTGTTTAAAGCAGTGATGGCAGATTAACACATATTAAAGACTTGCAGTAGGCTACCCTTTAGATCTATCTATCTATCTATCTATCTATCTATCTATCTATCTATCTATCTATAGTAATTGTATGTAAACTTAAAATTCACAATTTGTTTAAATGGAAGAGAAATATTAAAACATGTCAAATGTGTGATGGTGGGAAGTTGTATATGTAACAGTGTGTGCAAATGAACAAGCAGGTGTGAATGTACAGTTTGCATTTAACACATTTGTACAAAATGTACAAATTTTGTAAAAAAATTGTACTGTATAAAAATTTTATTTTATTGTATGGACTTTCCTCAGTAAATGTTTCAATAGTGTGGAAATCTGTATCTAAAATGCTCTGTGTGACACTGACATTCTTGTATAGTATAGAAAGCAGTCTGTCAAAAAAAATAAAAAAAATAAAAATAAATGAATAAAAAAATTGCATTTAACAAATATGCTCAAGACCGTAAGAAAAGTCGAAAACATGCAGACAAAACTTGAAACCCACACGCATGGCCAGACTGGCTCACACATTTACTGTTATGGACTCACTGACCCATCTGTAAACGTTAAGTGTTTGTCTATTTATGAACTGTACCCTCTGACCAGCCTAGGGAGGTGATCTAAACTACTTTCCAGGCACCCATATAAACTTTCTCCTTAGACTTTTAAAAATGTGCTTTTTAAAAATGACAGTTGTTATTGTTACATGAAACAAGCACCTCACTGACTTTTTTCACCTGTATCCCTTTTTGTGTTAGAGGCACCAATGTAATAGCATTAAATATGTTACATATTAAATATAAAAATATGGTCGTGCAGAATAAAGCATTAATATATGCTTTAAGTACTAATAAAGAGTCAATATGCTAGTAATATACATGCTAATAAGCAAGTAGTTAATAGTGAGAATTGGTCCTTAAAACAAACTGTTACCGATATACTCTTAGTCTTACCTGACATAAAATTAAAAGAAAGAAGTAAAGATATTAACATGATTAAAAAAAAAAAAAGTTTAGCAAAACATTAACATTTAGCTGTGTCTCATTTTTTGTATACAATATTATATGATCACATCATGGTTTGTAGCAAACATGAAGATGATGAAAGATCAAAAGTAACAGCAACATAGGATAAACTTCCACAAAGCGTTAATCAGGCAGGACAAACTGAACCGAAACAGAAAGAACTTAAGTACTGGTAATAATGAGATGCAACAGCTGAACTAAATGTCAAATTAATTAACAACTATGACAAATAACTAATGGAGATGGTGCAAAAATGCCAGCAGATGGTTAAAGGCTTTGGTGGAAGACAGGAATCCAGGAGAGGACTCAACAGAAAAATCCAAGGTGGAGAAAGAGTAATCCAGGGGATATCCTTGTGCTGGAACATCCAGGTGGTGATCCAGGCCAGAGCCAGGACTGCGCCTCACAGTGGCATTGCTGAGGGGAGGAGCCATGGTGGAGGCAGTGTGATGACAGTGAATGAGCCCGTGGTGCAGACAAAGAGCCGATGGGATGGGATGGTGTCGATGGTCTAGGTGGCTGTGACAGGGCTGTAGCAACAACCCCCCTGAGATGGAAGAGGAGTTTTGGAGGGATGAGGTGGAGCTGGAGCAACCAAGAGTGGAGGTGGAAGCTAGAGGAAGGCAAAGCTAGATGGAGTCGTAGAGGTGGAGGGATGAAGAGCAGCGGAGAGTCCACAGGTCTGTGGTGCAAGCAATGCAATATCTGACTCAGCTGTAGCTGATGTTCTGAGGAAGCACAGTGATGCTGAATCTGATTGGCTCTACTGCAGTTGGTGGAGGAAGGAGTGCAGGTTCAGGAGTTATGCAATGAACCGGGGTAGAATGGAGGAATCCACACCACTGAGAGGTGGTAAGGGAGTTACTTAGGGACTGGTGTGAGACAGTAAGAACTGGCCAGGGGTCGTGGCTGAGATTCTGGGTAACTGACTGAAGAGGAACAGAAAAACGAAGGAGACACAAACTCAGGAGTGCATAGAAGAGGTGGTGAGAGAGGGCAATAAGGCAGGCCCAGTAAGTCGAAAACAAAAAGAGGCATAGTGTTAATTGAAAATTAATGTCAAAGTCCAGCAACTCACTGCCCCAGTGACAATCCAGAATCAAATCACTGAGGGTGCTTCTTAACTCACACAATTTAATAATGCAAATATATATATATATATATATATATATATATATATATATATATATATATATGTGTGTGTGTGTGTGTGTGTGTGTGTGTGTGTGTGTGTGTGTGTATGGGTATGTTTTTGTGACATATCAGGACACAACTCTGTATAATGACATTGGTATGACACAGGTATTACAAGGAGAGGGTGACTTATGAGGACATAAGCCATGTCCCCATTTTTCAAAACGCTTATAAACCATACAGAATGAGTTTTTTTGGGAAAGTGAAAATGCACAAAGTTTCCTGTGAGGGTTAAGTTTAGGGGTAGGGTTGGTGAATGGCGATAGAATATACAGTTTGTACAGTATAAAAATCATTACGCCTATGGGATGTCCCCACTTTTCACAAAAACAAACATGTGTGTGTGTGTATGTGTATAACGGTTAGTTCTATTAATCGATTCTGATGTGTTTTATTCACGATACAGCACAGCTGACCGCTTCACCCAATGGTTCTATGTATTAATAAGCAACACCCTTAGCATGCTTACATATACATATACATACACACACACACACACACACACACACACGCACACTAGCACGCACGTATGTTTATATATTATGGCTGGTAATTTAACATTTCATTTCTTAATCCACGTTTTGAATGAATTGGGTCGACCATTTGGCATGTTGAACCATTGGCCATAGTCACGTTGGATTTGAAGTGGTGCTGCACAGAATGATCGGTGTATGACATCAAAGTACCTCGAGATTGATTCAAAAGCACAAGGGGTCGTCTGCTCTCCAATCTCTTGCGGTACTTTGATGTCACACACCGATCGGTCTGATGGTGATGATCCGCTTCAAATCGAACAAGCCTAATGCTTCATTGAACTGAACCATTCATAAAGAACCATTTACTTCCCTCCTGAATGAATCACCCATTTGAACAAATCAAATGAAAGAATAAATGAATTGATGACTTAATCATTAAGGGGGGGGGAAATGCTATTTCATGCATACTCAGTTTTTTACACTGTTAAAGAGTTGGATTCCCATGCTAAACATGGACAAAGTTTCAAAAATTAAGTTGTACGTTTGAAAGAGTATTTTTGTTCCCAAAATACTCCTTCCGGTTTGTCACAAGTTTCGAAACATTTTTTTTCGAGTATGGCTCTGTGTGGCGTTAGATGGAGCGGAATTTCCTTATATGGGTCCTGAGGGCACTTCTACCGGAAGAGCGCGCGCTCCCGTATAGCCAGGCCGAGCACAGACATTTCACTGATCAGAGCGATTCACTGATCAGAGCGAGAGCGAAATGTCACAAAAGAAGTGTGTTTTTGGTTGCCAGGGCAAGACAACCCTGCACAGATTACCAAAAAAAAAAAAACAGCATTAAGGGACCAGTGGATGGAGTTTATTTTTACAGAGCATCAACGGAGTTTTTGTTTGTTCCCTGCATTTCGAAGATGCTTGTTCACAAGGCCCAGTTTGACGACGGATTTGCATATCGTTTATTTCTTAAGGATAATGCAGTCCCAACGAAAAAGGGTCGCGATCGTGTGTTGGAACCGCAGGCGGTGAGTAAAACTGCTTAAAATACCTCTGCCTCCTTGTTAGTGCGTCCCCTCCCATGCTGGAGACCCGGGTTCAACCCCGCTCGGAGCGAGTCGTTGCTGCTGCTGCTCTCATTCAGTTTCAGCCTCTGGATCTGATTCTGGATCATAAATAAACGGCTGAATCTGACTGTTAGCCATGGTTTGTTTTGGATGATGTTTTTTTTTCTCACGGTAATGTCACAACTTCCAAACGCTCTCAACGCAAAAGCCTACTGGCGCTCGTGATTCTTTAGCTCCGCCCACACGTCACGCTTCCAAGATACAGACTATCTTTCTCTTATGAATATAATAAAACTAAAGACTTTTTGGAGTTATGAAGGATGCAGTACTACTCTATAGGTACTCAAGATTAACAGGATATTGAGTGAAAACGAGCATTTCACTCCCCCTTTAAGACATTTACCACCACCTACTGGCAGTTTTTGCTATTTAGAGTATCATTTCATTAAATCAATAATTTAATGTATTCATAGTAATGATAATACAATTAAGAATATATTATTAAAGTTATAGTTCACCCAACCAAAAAGGACAATTCTGTTATCATTTTCTCACATGCTACAAAGAGTATATGTAATAAATTTTATCAAATAAAATATTTCTTGCTGACCCTACTTTTTGTAATCTCTGTTTGATCCTTTGCACAACGACTTTAAATGATCTTTTCAGAGTAATTTCTGCAAATTTGATGTGCGATTAATTAAATTAATGAATCACCACATCATGCAATTAATTAGATTAAAAATTTTAATAGCTTACCAGCCCTAATATATACATATATGTAGCGGCATTTTGAGATCAACTTATGCGTTATGAAATTAAACTTATATTTTAATGAATTATATGCATCAGTAAACAACATGTAAACTAAAGCTGCACTATTCTGGATAAATTAATACACATTAATACACACACACATACATACATACACACACACACACACACATACATACATATATATATATATATATATATATATAAATTGGAGATCCTGATTCGTTCACGATTCTGAAGAAACAAAATATTAAAAAAATAAATAAAGTTTATGGAATCAGCAATTTGAATTAATCAACTGTGTCTTACAGTATACTGCAAAATACATTGTTAGTTTATAAAAAGAGTCTAAACATCTTTCAGTGAAATGGATAAGCAGAGCAAGACAAATGCCTCGTAAGCTGTTTGTGAACCAGAGTCTCCTAAAGGTTATGAGGGCCAGTCTTATAAAAATACTATATTGCAGAAAAAGAAGTGGGTTAGGCCCATAATTCAGCTGTCTGAGTTGCCATTTATAGCAGGGCAACATTTGCTGAAGACGACCAGCTGCTCCTACTCCAGTGGGAATAGGTAGACTATGCAGAAGTTCCAGGAAAATGTAATTGCATTTGTTTACACCTAATTTTTAAATGCACAATTTTAAAGCATATTCTCATTCACTCTCATCAGCCAATTCTATTTTCAGAAAGAAATGTTTGCTTTAGATGTATGCATGTATGCATCCACCATCCATATGGACAAATCCCACGGCTGTCATCCTTAATTTAAGGAGAGATCCAGACTTCATTCTCCAACTCACAGCAGCTGGAGCCCATCTGTACTAACAGGTGATTAGGAACCTTTGATTAGAAACCACTCAGATTGTGTGTTTATTGTCCTTAATAAATCAAGAACAGAAATAGCAGGCAGCAATTTAGGAATCAAACATGCTAAAAAGATGGCTGTGCATTGCCTGATAAATTGATTGATTAATTTATTCACAGTGAAATCAAAGTCAAATAGAATCCAGAAAATCTAGAATCTAGAAACCAGATAAATGTGTAGGCTACTGTACTGTACAGCAACATAATATAATTTACAATAATACATAAAAAAAAAACAAGTTTTATCATGACTGACTGTGTTAAATCCACATGCAAACATTTCATGTACTGCCCAGATGCTTCACCCATCTGCTTCAGTTACTCATCACTCAAATCACAGAGTGTGTAATTTCTAATTTAGGGACTGCTACAAAAGGGTGGAAGTGTGTCTTCATATCCCTGTGTTGACGTGTCTCATCCTGACCATCTGTTCTGTGGTTGCTGTTGCCCTCTAGCATGTGTTTAAGTTACTGCAGTAAGAGGTTTGTCTATATCTGACTAAAGTCAATAAAGAAATCTAATCGGATAAAATGCAAAGTGAAAATAAAATGTACGCAAACAAATCAAAACCTTTGGAGTGATTTTTGACTCTTCTATTTTTTTTGATAAACAAATTAGTGCTGTTATATGAGAACGTTTTCTTTTCCCATTTGAGATCTATTGCAAATTTGAAGCGTCTTCTTTCAGGGAAGGATATGGAGGTTGTGATTTTTGCACTTGTTACACCTTGATTGGATTATTGTAGCTGTCTTTACTCTGGTCTTCCTCAAACTTAAATGATTGCAAGCTGTTCAAAACTTGTGACTGGGTCTAAAAAGAGGGATCACATTTCCCCTGTTTTATCATCCCTTCATTGGCTTCCCGTTAAATTCAGGGTTGATTTTTAAATTCTTCTGTTAGTCATTGTCTGGCTGTGCACCAAGTTATAAAAGTATGTTTATTTTGATGTGTTGACTGTATAAATATTTTAAGTAGTGTGTTATTACATAAACATTAAATATAGTAAATGCCATCAAAAACAAGTGGGCAAGGGGATCTATAAATAAGGAGGAAAGCATATGAGGGCAAAACAAGGGGGCGTGGTAAAGGGAAACAAGGGGGCAGGACAAGAGGAGCACATGGCCAACATAAACAAAGACAGAGCCATGTGCTCAGACACAAGACAAATGTTAAACAAAGACAGAAAAAACATGACTGTCAGGGCAGGACCCTTACAATTATTATCATTATTATTATTATTATTATTATTATGAATTGCGTGTTACACTGTGTTGTGTTTTAATATTAAAGAAAATTTCTGTAAAGTTAACAGATAATTTTCTTGCAGAAAATTATCAGTAACTTTTCTGTTTTTCACTTGCATTTAATATAAATTGAAACTGACACATTTTTATTTACCATATTTTCCGGACTATAAGTCGCACTTTTTTTCCAAGAGCAGTATAGAGCATGCACAGAGGAGTCCAAATTAAACAATTCCCCATCGTAAGTACACACTGACGAGCGCTTTGTTAAGAAAACGAACAGTAAGTTATCTCTTGTACACAACCACGTCAAACTGATCTGAGGGCTCGCGTGCTTCCTATTGTGTGACGTGTGCGCGGTCTCTGGCTTAGTCTGCGCAAGTGCGGAAAGCGTCAATTGCCTTTTTCTTGTAAACCTTTCTTCACCATGTTTTTGTCAGGTTTTTTATTTATAATTTGCACTCTCAAACTCTCAAACCTGCTGCGCTCCGTATCTTTCACTTCAAATCCGCCCTTCCCCCTCTCCCCGAAAGCAGCTGTGATTTGCTGATGGAAAGCATGCAATTACCATATTAAGTCAACTAATGTCATAAAGAGCAAGCTGTTTATTATCAGAGGCAATTATTTTTTTTCTTAGTGCAAATGGTTGCTGATTTATGATAACATTTACAGCATGGTAAATTGTGTCGGCGCCGATATGTTCGGTTATAAAGGGTTAATCCACCTGTCCTGGCAAAGTTCCTATGGATTCTGTTTCCTCCCTCTCGTGGATTTTGCTGCATGGACCTCCGAGGAAATGGCTGCCCATTTGAGTCCCTTCGCTGCCAAGAGTGACTGTTTCTTTCTTGTCTGTTTGACTCCTTGTTGGGACTCTCAATATACTGTCATTGTTTTTCACATTCACTACTAAATACGCATTTTTCACCTGACATGTACACTTTAGACACTAATCTATACCTTTAAGTTTCCAATATGGACTCTTTTGGTACAAAGGTGTGCCTTTTGAAAAGGTAGCCTACTAACTGCCTTTAAGCAGAACATAAATGCTAATGCTAATATGCTAACAGTTGGCTTTCTCCATGCAATTTAAACCTGAGTGATGGAATGCAATCTTTTATTTGATGAGAACCAAACTGAGAAAGTTTGTGTAAAAAAAGAAAAAAAAAACATGTACAAGCTCCATGCTAATTCACTTGAGAAAAAAAATATATGGCATACTGCATATTGTGAACCAGAGACTAAGATCTTTATAAATCTGCAAAAAACATAACAACACACAAAACTGTTCATGCAATCCAATTATCAGCAATGAACTGAAGGGCTTGGATGTTACGATGTTGTTTGCATCAACAGAACAAAAGATCCGCTGTCGATTAGAAGTCATGCCCAAAGGGAAAAAGTCACAGATGGCATTCTGCATGTTTTATAGGCACTCACTCTGTCAGCCAGTGAAGGGAATACCAAAAGACCAACCAGAGAGAGAGGAAGCACCACCCTGAGAGAAAGAGAGAATTTAAAGACATGTCTCACAGGCATGATTAGAAATAAACCCCCTTTCATCACTGATAGTGAGCAGGATTTATGAGTGTACAGATTGTGTCACTCTGTTGTTGATGGAGTAGAGGCAATCAGGGACAGATGCCGTTGTTAGGAGCACACTATAGACATAAAGTGCAAGGCAGCAGTGCAGAGATTGCAGTGACCATGTTATTGTCTGTATGAAAGTTGCCATTTTCCATTCCCTGCCATTGAACACCTCTATGTGAAAGCCTCCATTCCTCACTGCGTGTCCTTCTCTCTCTCTCTATTTTGTTTGCTCTACTTTATACTGCCTGTGTGCATGAAGGCACCTCTGTTCCTTGCATTACACGACTGATAAGAATAGGACAACTGGATTCAGTCCTGGTTTGACTGACTCTACCAGGAGAAACTCAATTATCAAAATGTTACAGCAGTTTGCCCTATGGGCCTTTTGCTCACACAGTCTCATTCACATGTACACACACATAAACCCTTTTTTTTTTTCCTTCTCGCGAACACAGACTGCAGTCAGGGTTGTGAAACCGCATGTCAAGTACAGTGTTGTTCTGGTCAAACAGATGGAGAAAAAATACTTTGTTTTTTCCAAACAGAATCTCCCTTGCTGAAATAGAAACAGATTTTTTTTTCTGTCTCTTTGATGAACTTCCTTAATTAGCAATGAATATAGGTCTGTTCTTTTTATCACAATGACATATTGTATGATCTACCTCTACACGATTGATCACAAGGACATTTTACAGTACATCACTATTACCCTGATATACGGCCAACAACTTTAACTATCATGTACTGAAAATATATACTACATATTTAGCTCCTAGGTTAATATTTCCTAAATTCATGAGAGATACATACAGTTTGACTAGTTCCCCAAGTGCGACCGGAAAGGGGAGTGCGTGTGGCTGCCGGACTCCACCCCTTACCTGGACCCTTTCTCCATGAACACTGCCCGACCCACACAAGCCCCACTGCACGACGAGGACACTCTCTCCTTTTGGCCAATTTTATTCCTCCATGTTGTGTTATTTTCTGTTAATAAAAGCCTCTCCGAGGCCTGACGCCATGCCCACTACGTCGGTCATTGGCTCCTCCCGTGAATATAAATATAGCAACCATGAGCTGCAAATTAAAATGGACAACAGGTCACAGATTTCAACAGAGATTTTGTGGTGAAAGAGAGGAGGAAAAAGTTTGATTCACAGATATGACTGTTACTGGAACTGTTACCTCCAAGCTGCACATGGGATTGTAACCTATTGGTTCATTTAGAAGAGCCTGTATGCTGCATCATATATGACATAATTATTCTCTTATATATGTCACTGTGTTTTGAACTGTGTCAGAGCACATTTCATTATGCATCAAAGAACATATACAAAGATAACTAACGTGGGAATTAGATTGTCTCCTTTTTGTTTTCTCTTTCAGGTCAGCTATTACCATGATATTGTCCCCATAATCTTCACAAGCAAAAAAATTGTATGAATTCTGAAGCCTAAATACTCAATCAGTTGGGCTATGAATGAACTACTCTGTGGTTAAATGACTTGAGCACCACCACCACTATTCACATTCATCTTTATTGAATGTGTAAAACTCAAAAATGTGGAAAGTTTTTTTTTTTTTTTTCTCCACTTTTTTACCTTTTACTTAACATTCTGGAGAAACCAAACACCAATAGATAATGGCATTGTTCAGATTCATCGAGTGTGCTTCTAGTGCTAACAAGGAAAAGGGAAAAAAAAGACACCTTAAAAGACACTCCTTTCATTAATTTAGCTGTAATTACTCTAATTAAGCAGTAGCAATCAGACAACACATACTGATGAACCTGACATCCGTGTCCTCGGGAAGGAAAAGGACGAATGTTCCGAATTAACAAGAAGGTGGGGAGTAGTGAATGCTGCAGTCTACATCGAAATGGATGTGATCAAAATTTCATAAAAGCTTGTTAAGATGTTAATACATGTGTGTCTAGACTTGAAAATGCACTGGGAATAACTAAATAATAATCATTAGGCTCAAGTTTTTTTTATTTTTTTTTATAAAAGTTGTAAAAGTGGTGAGAGAGAGAGAGCGAAATCCATGTGTCTGAATTACTTTAGAAAACATCATACAGAATAAATGATGAAAAACGGTTGTAAATGTTATCCTGGCCACATTACATCATGAAACGAAGCAGACTCCTTATGCCGCATTCCAGATGAAGTAGGAGGTGAGAATGCGTGAGCTGTATTTCCCTAAATCCAACCTCTAAAGCGTTCCAGTCTATCATATAACACAGTCAAAGGTAAACAAACACAACAAAACATGACTCATTAAGACAATTTTCATCATTCTCTATGATGATAACAATCAATATTACGAAAGTGAATATAGAGAGAAAAAAATTGTACCTCAGTTGTTTGGTAAAAGTTTATGTTATCTGAACAAAAAGCGTCCTCAAGAGCTGCGTTTTTGTGGGAAAACAAACGCGGTTCCCTTCAAAGTAATGAGCCCTCCATTTAAGAGAGAGCACCATCAGTGCTAAGATCTCTCCAGCTATAAGTTTTCCTTATCCGCTGCATTATGTTTTCTAAAAGCACAAAATGACACCATCGATTGCTTTTCAGCGAGGTTACTATGGCGTAATGATGTGATTATTTTGCTTGTGCCATCCATTTTTTTTTTTCACTGGTGAACTGAACCAAGTAAAAAAAAAAAAAAAAAAAAAAAAAAAAAACAAGACAAAACAAAACAAATCATCTGTTGTCGGTGAGCAGATATCCAAGCTTTCTGAGAAGACCACTAATCCACAAGCACTCAAACCAGGAAGACTGAAGGTGAGTGGAGGAAGAGATATGAGGAACTGGTGAGATGTGGCTGCTCTCACACACTGGTATATTGATAGAACCGCCAAACTTCTTTCTAAGAGGACAGATTGAGGAACATTGAGCTGTTTTTTTTTTTTTTCAGCTGTCAGTTGCAAACATTTTAAGAAAGCATGTCAAGTTCCTGCATTTGTGTTTGTTGTTGAACCTTTCTGGTACCTTGAATTGTCAGTGAACCGACAAGTCTACTATAAGATAAAAGACTTCAGAACAACCCCTCCATTTCTATTTGTCTACTGCTAAAAAAAGAACATCTGATCAGCGTGTAATAACATAATCCCTGATTTAAATAAAAGTAACTTTTTAAAAAGGTATTATCTCCAAAACCCAGCAATGTTTTCCTTTTTGAATTCATACATACATTCGTACAGAAATGCCACCATCAGACAATGTTAATTTGGCAGCAGTGTATGTATTATTGGAAAAAATTACACAGGTTACTTTGTTTGACCATTACTGGATCAGACTCAGCACAACTTTATAATGCATGCACAATGGATCGCCAATTAGAGTTTAGAGATTTATAAATAGCTCTGGCATTACCATGCTAAAAAATCTTACTGAAGTCCTAAGCTGGCTTGCACTCTTGCCAAGCAGGCAATTAGCTGGTTTTGTTGGGAGGTCAGATGATCTCTTTAAAAAAAAAAAAAAAAAAAAAAACAGTAACACTTTATTGTACAGTGTTTTTGTTACACATTACATGAACTTACTGTAGTAATAACAATAAATTATGCATGAATACATTCTACTAAGCATAAACCAAACTCTCACCCTAACCATATAAGTAGATGTAGTTCATTAATATAACTCAGTACTTCAATGTATGTATACACTTTAACAAGGACTATGTTTATCAAAACAAACTTTGATGTTGAGAAAACCTGATCAGTTTTCAGTTTGAAGTAGTTTGAAGTTTAATGGTGGTTGCTTAGGTGTTTTGCGTAGTTGCTAGGGTGCTGCTGTGCTGTTTCCTAGGTGTTCTGGCTGGTTGATTGAAGTATTTGCAAAACTATTCAGGCTTATGTTGTCCAAAATCCTTTTCAAACTTTTGGAGGAAAGTATATGTTGCTTTCTGGTGGCATGTGTGCTGGTTTCAATCATGGCTTTTTAGCAAAAAAACAAACAAACAAACAAACAAAAAATAACATTAAGATGTTCTTTGTCAACCAGCCAGGTTTTTGTTGCGGATGACCAGCTATACCAGCACCAAATTAGCATAAACCTTTTCTTATCTGTCCCTCACACCAGGGTTAACTCTACTGAACTCTCCTTCTCTTTATAGTGTATTTTTGTCTCTGTCTCAGACAGTCTTCTCTGTTATTAGGCTACTTTCTCTCCTTCTCGCCTGTAATGCTATCAAATGATGTCTTAGGCTTTCTTGCTCTCGGCTTTCACTCTCTCGCTCTATCTCTCAATTCTCTCACCCCTCACAGCTGTTTCTGACAGTATTTGCTCATTCTGGCTGTTTGAGAGGGGCAGTCGTGTAAGGGGGTGGCCACGCATAATTAGGCCTCATAACCACCACTGTATTGCAGCTAAACATAGAAATCCCTCTGGCCATGAGGGAGCCATTGTGAGGTGAAGAAACATTTACTCTTAATGCCAGTTGGGGGCAATGTGGCTCTGCTCTGATTGTACAAACCTGTGGCTTGCCAAGAGATGCGAAGGATGAAAGGGAGAGAAAGAAATAGAGAGAGAGAAGGGGAGAAATCTGATGGCAATCAGTGATTGTGCATGAAAGTCTCACATTTGTACTGGAAAACATAAAAGAACAAGTTAAGAACACAAATCTGGAACTTCATCAGTTCTTATTTTTAGGCCAGACTATTCTGATGCGCGCACGCACGCACACACACACACACACACACATATATATTTATAGTGTAGTGTATATTTAAGTGTTTTTTTATTATATATATATATATATATATATATATATATATATATATATATATATATATATATAATAAATATATAATAAATATATAAATATTTACAGTTTACATAAAATAGATGTATTCTGAATGTTATGCCATAGCATCAAACACTTAATATTATTCAAACTTGTAATTAGTCATTTAGCTTAATATTTTAAAGGCTGGATTGCAAATTATCAAGTTAAATCACACTTTTAAATAAGATAACCTTAGTTAATATAAACATTACATAAACAATACATTTGTTACAGTATTTATTAATCTTTATTACCATTAGGTAATAAAATACAACTATTTATCACATTAGTTTAGGTCCAATGAATAATGCTAACAGATACAACATTGTATTTGAATAACGTAGTAGTAAATGTTGAAATTATTTCATTATTAGTTCATGTTAACTAACACAGTTACTAACATTACTAAACGAATGTTGACAAATAGAAACCTTACCATAGTGTTACCAAAGTTTTTATTTATCATTAATTAACAACAGCAGAAAGTATTATGTAGACAGTATTATAATGTAGATATAATAATGCCCAGTACAAAATCTTAGGCCGTTAGTATTTGGACCATAAGAAAATGGTTTTTATGCCAGCTATTTATATATTTTGCGATATAAATAAAAAAAATGTAAGTTTACATTTCAATACATTCTTTTTGCCATTAATTGTAATAATCCAGTGAGATTTGAGTCTGACAACCGACAGTGTTCCACACAGAGATCAGATCTCACCATCGTCTGGTCAGTCTGTGATTACATAAAAAAAAAAAAGAAGAAGAAGAAGAAGAATTGTAGAAATATCCAAGAAACCTACCTCCAAACCTTTTTTTTGTCATGCATAAAAATTAAACAAATAAAAAACTTAAATAAATTGTAGCAAAATTATGTGACAACACAGGTGTTGAAAGTATCGCCCCTACAGCACGCTAGTGTGCAGATAATTTAAGCCACAGGAAGAGGGGGAAAAAGACATTGATGTAGCCCCAGGAAGTAAAAAAAAAAAAAAAAAAACTTATCACAGGATTTTCATATGTATTTGCTGCAATCAGCCACACTCATGTAAATAAAGGCACCATCAGAGAATTAATTCATTCCAACAGAAATAATTAAAATCCGTCAGTATGCAACTAATCTGTGATGCATAAATGCCTTTGACCAATTTAATCTCAAGTAAGTCTGTGAAACAGACTGCAGGCTCAAGCTGTGTGTGATGGGGGGCTACCACTTTGCCTGCGGTAAAGTGGGATTTGATTTCACCCATAGCCTATTTGGTTTACCGGGTATAATCTTTTATTCATTCAACTCTTACGTGACAGTGGGATACCCACTCAGAATCTGGCTTTTCACATCAATCAGCAACATTCTGTGAACAAGAGAGGAGGCATAGTGATTGCCGCATTGCTGCATATGATCTGTAATAGAACAGCCATAGGCATGTTGAAAGCTTAATGGCATCACGTGTTACAATTTTGCACAGCTCCACAGAGCTTTGCTGCATTATGGGATGGCTGACCCTAAACATGAGTGAATCAATGATTTGGACACTGGCCCTCCAACACAGTGGTCACTGCAGTACTAAATTAGAAATCTAATAAAGTTAACTGAAATTACAAATAAGTTCATATGATGCACAATTTTATATTGTTAAACACGGAAGGTTGGTACACTCATCTGTCATAATTTGCATGCATGTTACTGAATAAATCGCAATGGATTTGAGTGCCATACTGCTTTTATATATGTATACAACAAATAAGTATTAAAATTGTGAAATGCAGGGCAGTGGACAAAAAAAAAAATAATAATAATAAAAAAATAAAATAATAATAATTTTGTCCTATACGGAAGTTCTAAGCGGCCATGCATTATAATATTTTTTTCTTCTTGTTTTCTTTTTATAACGACTTAATTTTCTCGTTATCTCGACATAACAAAGTTCGTTTTCTCGTTATAATGACTTCATTTTCTCGTTTTCTCGACATAACGAAGTTCGTTTTCTCGTTATAACGAATTAATATTCTCTAAGAAGTTACAAAACTGTGCCAGCAGGGGGCACTATAGACCTGAATATAACTGATGGAGTGTTGTACACTATCGACTTTACTGTACTTTACTGTACTGGACCTTCCTCATGATAGCTATAATTTGTACAGTCTTCATTACAGACATTTAATTAATTCATAAATGTTAAATGCTTGAATAAATATGAATATTTTGTGTATTAAGTTCCTGCTAGATGCATGAGTTTCACCAACGCGTTCTGTGTCATAAAATAACTGCTTATCAAAACCAAGGTTGACTTCACTGTATTCTGTTTATCTACAGTAGGATGGGATTTAACGATGTAGGCTGATGTGCTTCTTTTCCTTATTACTAATCTTTATTGTTAACCATATTGATGAGAAATGTGATGTATATGTAAAATCCATAGGCTTATTTAATTCAGTTTTGTTCTATAATGTTGTAATCATTTTTTTCTACACACACACACACACTACACGTAGTCCTACACATGGACGCTCTTTTCAAACAGAAGCTTAACACACATGATATCTGCCACATCATTTAATGACTACTACAAATTACAAATTATATTTAATTTTATTTCAGATAAAGGGAAAATGAAAAGTGAGTTTAATCCAAGCAGCTCTATTTTCGCGGTGTTGCCATTTAAACATGTTAATTACAAAAACAAAACGTTCGTTGTACTGTCTCTGGAAAAATCAGCAGTGATTGATCAGCCTTTATTTATATACAGTATTGTAGACGTTATTACCTAGGCGAAGCTAAATTTGCTGAAATATAGGGTACAGTAAGAGCGCCTGCATGGTCCATCAGACGCCTGTCAAAGTTGAGTTCGTTACTATAGCAACAGTAAAACTGTCATGTCGTTATAACGAGAAAACAAACTTTCGTTATGTCGAGATAACGAGAAAAATAAGTCGTTATAACGAGAAAACGAACTTCGTTATGTCGAGATAACGAGAAAAATAAGTCGTTATAACGAGAAAACGAAAAGGAAAAAAATTATAATGCATGGCCGCTTAGAACTTCCGTAGTCCTAGGTCCTAATAATAATAATTGAAACGGGAATCTACAGCAGAGACACAGTGGCACTCAACAAGGAGCCAGATGAATGCAAAGGACCACTACAGACAGTGAAGAGCAATCTACAGTCCATACTCCTGGTTAAGACCACACAAAGAGATCTTGGAAGAGAAGGTAGAGTCCTTGATTAGTGGATGATACACAGCAGGTATGAGTGATTACAGGGCCGGGGAGTTGGAGTACAGAAGCTAAAGAGAATAATTTGTCTGTGACAATAATGCAAATTAATTGAATGTGGCATGCCATATATTTACTCTAAAATACTGTTAAATAGTTATTTTTCTGGGCTGCGTTTCCCAAAAGCATCGTAAGCCTAAGTTGATCGTAAAAACGATCGTACGATTGATCTTAATATTACGGTCTGTTTCCCAAAAGCATCGTAGCTTAAGTAGCACTTGAAAATCTTCGTAGATCTACGAGTGCTCTGGAGTACTACGAGTGCTCTGGAGTAATCGTACATCCCCAAGTGCATCGTAAGAAGACAGATTTATGAGGACACCTGCAGGACAACCGGCAGATTACACTTTTATCTAGATTTAACACACTGCAACGCGAGTAATATAATAATATTTTGATTGTACTTTATTGTACACTTTATTGTACTCGTTTTTGTGTTTACATGAATTTATAAATGAAATAAAAAAAGGGGAAAACAAGATAAAAAACACATCTAAATTAAATGAATGAACAAAAAAAATCATAAAAGAAGTAATGTGGGAAATTTGCTTAAAAGACTGGGCAAAATAGGAATGAATTCAAAAAAATCTGTCAATGACTTGCTGACGTGCACGAAAACCAGCCATGTATTGGGCATTTCTTGGTTGGCCATGTGGTCCCATGCCATCTTCGTCCTCCACATCCTCCTCCTCCTCCTCCACCTCTTCATCTTCCTCCCTGTTAAGTAAGGGCACTCTCATCTGCACTGCAATGTTGTGCAGCATAGCTGTTACTATTATAACTGCACAGCACTTTTGTGGAGCAAACAAAAGACCACCGCTGGACTGGTGAATTGCCTGAAAGCGCATCTTCCACCTCCCTATTGTGCGTTCAACAATACTACGTGCAACACGGTGTGCCTCGTTGAAATTTGTCTCCCTGTTATTCATAGGATTAGCCACAGGCGTGAAGAGATATGGCCTCAGTGGGTAGCCACTGTCCCCAAGCAGCCTCCACTGTCCCTGTAAGTTTTGTGCCTCCTGACCAACAGATGAATTGGTGAAAATGAAAGAGTTGTGTGTGCTTCCGGGCCACCTTGCCACAATGTCTGTAATCAAACCCTTATTGTCACGGATCACCTGGCAGTTGATAGCTGCATAGCCTTTGCGGCATATATATACATGGCCATCCACAGATGGTATAAGGATAGGGATCAAGGTACCATCGATCACTCCAATGACCTGTGGGATGTGATGATGTGTTAAAAAATACTGTTGTATTTTTGTGATGTCCTGTCTTGATGCTGGAAATTGAATGTGTTCCACAGCAAGTGGAAGTAATGCATTTTGTGACCGCTTGAACAGCTCTTGAAACTGATGCCTTACTTAGTCCAAGCCCATAACCAAGTACCTGGAGAAAACTCCCTGTTGCATAAAATCTCAAGGCTGATAGGAGTTGGATTTCAGGGGACAAGGCAAAATTTTTCCTGGTGGCACGCATCAGCTGAGGTCCAATGCTATTTAGCAATTGGGCTATTTGTCCTCTTGGCAGACGGTATCGCCTTATTATAGCCATGTCATCAAGGATATCCAAGGGGGTTTGATGCTGTCTGATGAAGGCATTTAAAGTCACCAGTCTACTTCGTGGTCGTCTCTGTCTTTGTCTTTCTCTGACCCTCAATTGAAGAACATGCTGTAGTGCAGCCATGATTTCCTCTGCAAGTCTAGTGAGGTGTAAACTCTATACTAATCCTAGCTTAATTGAAGAAACCATGTGAAGGTCATCAGGCTGTGATAATGTTCACATATCCCACTGCCTATCATCAATTTCAGTAATGACATTAGGCCCTACCTTGAAGAAAGTGAAGGTGTGGCATGCTTAGAAACTGTATAGATTACATATCATATTCCTTTAATCTATCCTCTGTTCATAATGATGAAAAGTTGTGCTTATTATAAAAATGTATACATAGAACAGTACTGGTAAAAAATGTTGTTGATTTTTTTTTGTCTATACATGTAGAAATGTATTGGCTAGATGAAGTACTGTATATATATTTGTGTTATCTGTCACGCCAAATATATAGACTTTATATTAATAATATTGAAACTTAAATGCTTATGTCTGAAAATAATCATCAACCATTAGCCATTTACTTCAGAAACATTTGGAAGAACTCATAACAATTATTATATTATTTCATATGGTCTTAGGCCTCGTGTGCATGGTTCAACAAACACATGGACATCAAAAACACTGCATATAGCTTTATTAATAAAAAACATTGCATAGTTTTATTAATTTGGGTTATTCAGTTCCCCACAATCTGCAAAATACATTGTACAGTGAGATGAGTCATAACTACATATAGAAAACATTTCACATTGCACAAATTACTGAAACAATAAATCACATTACCGGTGTCTTCTGGCAAGATAATTGGCACAGAAATGGAGGGCCTTGCAAAACTCATCTCCTCTAGTGCAAGCCTCCTCTCTTCTAAGGCCAGTTGGGCCTTCTTGAGCTCAATGAGCTGCTGTTGGAAGTTGTTGTCTCTCTCATTGGCTTCTTGAAGGCATTGCCTAATGTCTTTCAAGACATCTAGTTTCTCTCTCTTCAGCTGCACTAGGGCCTGACTACAGCTACAGACATTCTCAAACTGCTGAGTTGTTGTGGCTACAGTCTGGACCACTGAAGATGGAGGCTGTGGGCCTGGGAGGGTTTTTTGGAGGACTAGGAGATGGTAGGTGCTCGGAGATGGCAGATTAAACTGATGGTTCCTCTGAGCATGAAGGACCTGACTCAGGTTCAGGCTCAGGCTCAGGTTGAGTTATCCCTACTCCTCCATGGATGTCAATACCACCACTAATTCCATCTGAAGCACTTGTGCCAAGTATTGACAATGCCTTTTCTTCTTCCTCGGCTGTAAGAAGGGGGAACTCATTGGTCCCACCACCTGTTTTTTTAATTGCAGTCCTCTGCAGTGCCCTCTTCCTTGTTGCCAGGCTTGCAAAATCCTCCCACTTCTTGCGGACCTCCTTCCCTGACCTTTGAACACCCCTGGTTGCAGTTAGTTCGGTAGCAATGTCCTCCCAGATGTTTTGTTTTTCTTTATTAGTATGGTGTCCTTTAAATCTGGTTAAAATCACATCTTTGTTTTTCTCTATCTCCTCTAAGAGGACATTAATTTCATCCTTTTGAAAGGTATCTTTTCTTGTTTGTTTTTTGTTCAGCCATTTTGTCAGTGTCTCCGCCTGTATGTAGGTGCTTTATAAAGACTTGATTGTCTTGATTGGTAATCCAAAACAGATGACAATTATTAGGTTAAACGTTCAGAATACGATTCCATATAAGGTTAAATTTCAGCACTTCGCGAATGGACAGCGACTCGTAAGTAGCACGTAGAGCGCGTTCTCGCGCGTTCATGTTAAGTGCATTTTTGGGAAACGCTCGTGGAATTGCTGTGAGCGTTCGTAAGTTTGCACGTAGAAACGCTCTTAAGAGCTAAGATACATCGTTATCGGGAAACCCGGCCCTGGTCAGTAATATACACTATCTTTGTTTATTAGACATTTTCAGTTCATATTTGAACATTTACACTGTTACAGTGTCTGTATACAAAGCAGATTTTGTTATTTTGGTATGTTCATATATTTTAACATTATATATAAGTGCTGCAAAATGTAAAGGCAACAAAGAGCCATCATGATAAATGTCACTGTATATTTACTCATTTTCTGTCAACCCTTACTGCCAGTATCATTATTTTTTTCACCTTAAATTTAACAGGACCATTTTATTAAAATGTTAGATTTTTTTATTTTCTTTTTTCTTTTTTTCTTTTGAGTGTGTGTGTTTGTGTGTGTGTTATGGTATTATGTCAGGAATATGAATTGATGAATTGGGGTTCTGTTTTGCTTGGAGGCATGTACTCTGTTTTGCCACTGTAACCTTGCAGACTCACTAGCTCTCTGACAAGCCCTCTTAGGAGATTTCAGGTCTTTAGGTGAGAAATTGGTCATGTTTTCGCAAGTCCCACCTGAATTACCTCCAACCAATGCCAAATGCTCTCTCTGAATAAGTTGTGTGGTAGTTTTTACAACTATGTGAGTGTGATTACAGCATAGATGTCAAAAAGTTTTCTTGAATAAAAAATTATACAATACGTTGAATACAGGATGTATTGAGTTTTCAGCCCACTCAAAAGTAAAATTACTCTGAGGTCTAATGTGGAACATATGAAGACTTTATTACTAACTTTTCCAAACAAGCTTTGTATTCTCAGCCCATCATATTATAGACCATGTCTGCATATAGATGAAAATGCATGCCCAAGAACAAATTAATGAATGTATAATAATATAACCGCATAGAACCCCTTCTCTCTCATTTACAGTGTGTTTAAGCCAGCCTCCACAGTCAATGCCATTTGTTAAGCATCACAATAAAGCTTTGAACTCATGGGGAAAAAATATGCACAAATTTTCTTTTTGAAGTCATGCAAACTGGGCCTATTAAACAATTATCATAGCTATTCTGGTTGTAATCATTATGAGAGAAAAGACAGATTAAAATATAGAATGAGAGAGCCAATGATTAAGAGTGTTAAGAATAGAAAATAAATTAAAGTGGCTTTTTTCGGGAATGCATGCACGCACACACACACACATACACACAAACCCTTCGTACTTATAGACAATAATCTGTAAAAAAAAAAAACAAAAAAAACAAAGATCTGTTAGAAACTCTATTCTTTGAGCTAAAATAACACTGCATAAAAATCTAAACTTCTTTTTAGCAATCATTAATATTTTGTAAAAGACTATGAAATTACAGTACTTTCTAATAGCATGTTATTAAAATTAAGCAATATCACACAAGCTGTTGTGCTGCGTATTAGGCAGTGATTAATTGCCAGTAACTTTGTGTTATTAATATGCGTTTCACATTGGTTACAAAAAACACACTGTATTATATCAGGACAAAAGGACAAAAAATTAAAATAAATAAATGAAAATAACTTTTTTGGGGGGGTACTATTCCCCCTCTCTCCATTTCAGGTATTTTGGGATATAACTAATTTTGAAAAGTAAGTCTGTGTTTTTAAGAAGGGCAAAGGCAAAGAAGGCTAAGTGGAAGGTTTGATGAGAAATTAAAACAATGAATAGAAAGGTGATTCCGATTCTGCTTATCAATTCAAATTCTTATGGATTCCTATTTTTTATTCTAATAATGATTCCATTATTAAATAATTTATTATTGTTTTAGGATTTTCGGGTATTCAGGTAAAGAAACTTTAATAAATATGGTTAGACAAGTTATTCATTCAAGAACAGTAAGTTAATTTCCAGTCTTTTGTTGGATTAAAATTTTTAAAGAGATGGCAACAGTGATATTAGGCTGCCATCACTTTAAGAGTTGCACAGATCCAATATTGTTACAACAATTGTTACCAATATGTGTAACAGTTTGCGCTCGCTTAAGACGAAACCAACTGTGTTTACATGTTTACATATTTATGTCCTTTTTAAATTCAAAAAGACATGGAAGAGGACTCATTGCAGTTTCACAAACTATACAGTATGAGAAGCAGCTTTCTGTATACGTCATAGATGTGCTTTTTCTGTGCGCACACTTTTGATGTGTATGCAGAAAAAAACACATATTCTTCTTGTGCTTGAATGGTTCAAGTCATGATCAAATGTGTACAAAGGAATCGATAAGAGGAATTGAAATTTTTATTTTTGATTCCCAAGACTAGCTATGGATTAACATGTTAAATAAAATGCTCTTTTTTTTTGTTGTACTGAAGATTTTCCTGGTGTCCACAGCTGCTATAATAACATAAATAACACTGAGGTTATTTAAGCTTTGTACAAAGTTTGCTTCACACATTTAGTGCAAAGAGGGTGAGCTTTACCATTCAAATGAACTAAATGCATGAATTTAAGACACTTAGATTTCTCTTGCTCCATCCAATAACTGCATCCTTCTATCAACTGAGTTTTCTATTTACTTAAATTGCTTTGGTAAGTGCTCTGGTAATATCAATGGAATGACCCATTTCAGGAGCTGTCAAATTTACAATTTAAAAGAGCCCACTTATATTCACTAAAATATTGAAATGCTAACCATACCGATTCAAAATGCCAGCACCAGTGATTGACTTTCAAAGCAAAGCTCAGCTGAACTGAACTGTCTGTTATTTCCTGAAGTGCAGGGCTCCACCCGAGTTTTATACATACTTACTGATGCTCATAAAAACTTGCAAGGCTAGTAAATGTGACCCAATGAGAGTATATATCAAACAAAGCAATTTATGCAGCTAGTTTTTCTTGATGATGGGCGCCTCATAGAGACTTAGAGTGAAATTGTGCCTAATATCTCTCTCTTTGCTCCAGTGAACTCCTATTCTTGATTTCGTCTCTACTCCATAAAGTTTGATGTTCGTAAACGGTGAACCCATCAGTCCTTATAAGAGCCGTCCGGCATAACAGAGATTAATTGCTTGGCTCCACTTCATCACCCTGACGTTGGGCCAGTGCTCACGAGCCACCAAAAACAAATTAGCATGCTCACTAGTGCCAAATACGGTGCAATCTGTAGTAGACATTAATCTATATCTATTTCCTTCTCTTCCATTTCTCTTTATTTACTCCTCCCTTTGTTTTCAGCAGTTCAGTGACAAAGTCCATTTCACCTATTGTGACTTTTTCTTTTCAGTAGATCTGTTGATGCTGTGTTCTGTTGAAAGAAAGCAATAAAAGAAGAGAGAAGAACACCTAGCACCTTCTTATAATTTTTAACTGTTTACTTTGAGCTGTAACTGAAAGTTGGTGGACACATCAATAGCTCTATTTATATCAGTTTCTGGGAGACTGTGTATCTGTTTATTCTGTTAAACTATATACTATATAAACTATAAAACTCATGGATAACCTGCTTCTTTTCCACTTTCTTTCTGCCCCCTAATCCATCTGTCAATCTGAGGCTCATGTCCTCCACACTGCATTGCACTATTTCCAACAGCTGTTTAAGTCTGGCCTAGCCCTATTTTAGGCTGTAAAACTTTCCTGTGCTGACTTTGACAGTGGAAAATTTACTTTCTTCTTCTCTGTGGTATTGAAGAAGATCCACCTAGCATTGTCTCGTCTTTAGGGATTCCGCACCATGCTAATTTCCCACACTGGGGAACCTAGCCTGTACTCATGGGACAGACAGGAATGCTCACTGGTCAATTGGAGTTAAGCACTTAACTGACAGCAAACTGAACAGCCTACATGGTGAAGGAGGGTGAGAGAATGAGAGAGAGAGAGAGAGAGAGAGAGAGAGAGATGTTATTTTGGCTGCCTGGCTTGGACGAGACCCACTTTAAACAGGTTAATAGCTTTAGGAGGAGAACTGGTCTCAGCCATATAAGACTTGACTTGAAGTGTATTGAGGAGCTAAATGTCCCTGTTTTCAGAAGACAAGGAATTACAGAGGCTGCTACACAGGTCACTGCACAGGTTTACTTAGCCTACACATCAACATCAGCAGAAAAACTTATAAAGACCTTGGGCTGTTGTACCTGAGCTAGTCAATTACTGTGTACAGCATGTGAGAGGCAACCAAACGTTCAGAATCATCTCAGCTGTAAAGTGCTCATTGGCATTTATGCATTTACGATGTATGTCCATGACAACATTATATCTGCCTAGTTCCTGACGTTTCTGTGTTTGTTAATAAAATGAATAAATACATGAATAAATAAATAAATAAATAAATAAATAAATAAATAAATAAATGGTGCATAATAATTACACACTAGACAGAAATACTAGCATTTGTGCTGCATTTTGCATTTTGTTTATTTATTTAGTATTGAAGTTCATTGGGTCAGTGCCGCTTTTAAATAGGAATCTGACTGAAAATCTTGTGCATTTAGCTTGAACATAGGCAGGATGACTGACTGTGTGATGTAACCTGTTAGAATGCATTTATATGTACTAAAAATCAAGATATGAGGGCAAAAATGGCATTGAGCCTTAGTCTTATGTAATATAATACAGTTATATGATATGGTTTAGCAAGATCACACAAGCAAGAGTTCCTTTCCCGAATTTCTGCATGATTGCAAATATAATATAGGATTTATGGTTCAGTACACAAAATGTATATTGTATTTTGTTTTGACAAAATATAATCTGTTTTTGCTCAGTTTTGCAATGCAGCAGCAGAACTTTTTTTTTTTTTTTTTTTGAGCGATGCACAGTGTTTCATTACTGAATGAATCCACATTTTTGAACGAATAGAGCGAGCCAATGAATCAGTGACCCATTCATAAAGGCTGTGTCTGAAACCTTAGGCAGCTGACTTGTTTGAGTGTGTGTATGTGTGTGTGTGTGTACATATTTTTTTCTATCCTGGTGGGGACTCAAACCTGCAATCACACTGACTCATGGGGACTCGTGTCACTTTGGAGACCTACAGAAAATTGAGGTCCCCATGGGGAAACAATCTTATAAATCATACTGAAGGAATCTGGAGTTTGGATAATGTAAAGTTCTGTATGAGGGGTAGGTTTATGTGTAGGGTTGGTTGTGATATGGTTTGCAAAACCCCTGTGTTTGCCTCAATGCCTGTGCTTGAACAATCAACACTTCTCAAAGGAAATGTATGTAAAATATATTTAAATACATACGATACAAAAAGATCTACAATTATGAGCAAATTATTGAAACTGGTGAACTCTAGGGTTTTATTGCTGATCTGCAGCATGTTCACATCTGTGCTGAAAAAAAAAAACACATCATGCATCACATAGGGTTGGTTTCATCAAACTCATCTGTTTGTAGAAAGCTCCATATCTTTAGACTCTGTCTGATCGAGGGAGAGTTTTGTGTTGATGTGATGCCATTAGACTCTCCATCTCTTCACTTAATCCACTCTCTCTGCTTTTTACGATATATATATTTTAAAGCATGGATCAGAAAGAGAAGCACTTTGTCAGCATATTTTCTATTCAGCTGACTGAGAATACTCACTTTGATGGCCTTGATGAGCTCGGGGTCATCATCCTGTTTCTTAAGAACCTGGGCTGCATTTCCTGAAACCTTCTTAATGCTATGTCGTTCTTAAGTTTTACCTTATGTTGTAACTTATCAAAATTGATTCATAGCATTTTGGAACCATACTCTTCATATGTTTCCTGTCTTGTGCTTTTATTGAGTAGCTCATCCAATAACAAATGAGTGATTTTCACCAATATGTAATGGGGCTGCTTTGCTGTGGAGTAAATGAGCACTGTTAGCTACCTGAATATTTTTCTGATAGACTTGTGTAGGCAAAAGGTTTCTCTCTCTCTCTTTCTCTCTCTCTCCCTCTCCCCCTCTCTCTCTCTCTCAGTCTCTTTTTTTCTTGTATTTTATTTGGTGACCACTGGGAGGTGCTCTGGGCATATATTTTTTCTTTCTTATCTACTGCACACTGTCTTTGATAAAATACATAAATAAACAAAAAAATTGCTCATTGACAAAATGGTTATTGTTAAATGGTATAGACCTCTGCAAAGCTCCTCTTCAGTTTTACCTTGGCATTCTTCACTGAAGTCATTGACAGATTTCATGCCTCAGTTTTTAGGCGTGTAAATTTGGTCCATGTTTTCACAAAATTACATTTATACTAGATATCCACCATTGACCAGTTTTGCCAATTAATCAGCATCTATTGCTGGAAAGATCAGTAAAAACATACTGATGTCTTTTTTCTTTTTCTTTTTTTTTTTTTGCAGATGTTGCTGAAGCAGCTCAGAAGGGTTTGTTGATGTTATACAGTATGAAATCGACACTAGAGGCCAAATCACTGAGTTGTTTTGACATGCTGCATGGAGCAGATACTGCAGATATGGATATAAGACATAAACATCAAAATGATATGTGTGTGTGTGTGTGTGTGTGTGTGTGTGTATATATATATATATATATATATATATATATATATATATATATATATATATATATATATATATATATATACACTGTCGTACATGTTTCCATACCATTATAAAGTAATTAATCTGTTGACTTGATGCTGCATGTGTTTGCAGATTTATGGATAAGACGTATGTTAGAGGATGCTAACATTAATAGTACCTCAACAAGTTAAAACAATGTATCAATAATATATGCGAGTCTAAACCATTGACATGAATGATATGATTGTTACAATATATTTGCAATGGTTTATACCCAGTTGTTTGCTTTTATGCATTTGTGAGCCAATGAAGTTGCATTTTTAAAGCTAGTGTCATGAGAATGCAAACTGGTATGTTAATACAGTCGACAAAAACAAATAAACAAATCAGAAACACTTTTGATTGCAGTTGTTTTTATCATGACTGTAATACATGTTTTGTTATTTTGATTAGACCAGGAATAGGTAATGTTGGTTCTGGTTGGAACTAAACTGAGCAGGACATTGGCAATCCAGGACCGATGTTGGCAATCCCTGTATTATGCAAATAAGGTACGATAGTATCTACTACTGTTCAATCATGGGGCGGCATGAGCATGGGTATGGCCATATAGGCAAGATCAGGCTAGGCCAAACTGTCACTGTCACAGCAATCTGTTGGAGTGCCCTTGCAAGCCACCAGAGGGCACTCTGCTGTATGTCCTTTAGTCTTAATAGTTCCCCTCTACCATGTTATGTTAGTCCTTCTTTGCTTTTGTAATCAGACTGACGGCTCAATCGGACTGAAAGCCTTCATGTAAACACCTTAATCAATCCGATTGAGCTCGATTGGAATGAAATGTAAATTTGATTGAAGGGGGTGGTTTATTCCTCTTCCAATCCAATTGAGAGTGCATGTAAACATTCAATTGGATTGAACCACGAAACTGAAAGTACTGTGCATGTCCAATGCTGCAGAAATAACATGACGACATATGATGCACGGAACGAGTGCTGGTCCCTTTGAATAAAGTGTTGTATAAATGTGTGTCCTGTCATTACAAAACTCTCCTTTCACTTAGCAACTGTAAAGTGGAGCAGAACAGTTAACAGGTGCATCTCAACGAATTAGAATGTTGTGGAAAAGTTCATTTATTTCAGTGATTGAACTCAAATTGTGAAACTTGTGTATTAAAAAAATGTACTGCACACAGACTGAAGATTAAATGTCCTGTTCTTTGTGATCCCATGTTTCAAACTTCAGTTAGTGTGTAATGTTGTTGTTAGAGTATAAATAATATCTGTAAAATGATAAAGCTCAAAGTTCAATGCCAAGCACATCGAATGACCCGTTTGGACTACATCCCTCTACTTCCTGCATTAATGACGTCACTAGAACCGTTTGTAGGGATGCTGTACTTAGAGATCAATGGTTACAATTTGGCTACGTTCACACTGCAGGGCTTAATGCTCAATTACGATTTTTTTGAAAATATAAGATTTTTTTGCAAGGCCGTTCACATTTCCAATTAAATGCGACCTTTTGTGATCTCCTGTGTGAACGTGAAATGACCCAGAAGTGACCCGCATACGCAGAAGAGTACTCAACGGTGAATGACGTCACTCGTTGTTAGCTGAAGTATTTAACGTTAAACATGGATTTCAACAACAGCGGAGCTCTTTTTGCAATATTAAATTATTTTCCCAACGGAGCCAGCACAAATACAATCTTCTCGTTTTAAGAAGAAAATTAAAAAGGAGGAGGAGAGCAAGGTTTTTGGCCATAGCGTTTTGTGGAGCAGTGTTAGCAACGTCAGTACAGAGAAACGTGTGGGTGCGGAGTCGCAGCCATGAGTGGTGGGATACTGATGTGAGTGGCTTTTCTCGTTCCCGCCTACTTCAACGCAGAATTATGACGTTTATAGCATATCAATGGCATACGTGTTGGATACATGTGGCCTGGCCGTTCAGACGGAGGTCGCATTTCAAAAGATCGGATACGTACCGGATTCAGGACCACATACCCAAGTGGCCTCGGTCACATTTGAAAAGATCGGATCTGTGTAGTTCAGACTGTCATGAAAAGATCAGATACAGGTCGCATAGGGGCAAAAAAATCGGAATTGGGTCGTTTCAGCCTGCAGTGTGAACGTAGCCTTTATGTTTAACTCGTTATGTGCTGTTCTATGTACAGCACATTTTCTCTATCAGTTTAATGACGGATTCACACAAAGAATATTCTTGAAAGATGGAGCAGTTCCCTCTTTATCTAGAGAAGGTGTTGTTTATTGACCACAAGTAAGTGTATTTTATTATTTATTTTGGTGCATTAAACTCTGTAACTTATGTAAGGGAAACAGGTCAATTTAGCTCAAAGGGAATCATTTAAGATTTTAAAGGGAATTTGAACAGAATCACTGTTTCATGGCTGATCACTGAGACACCCTGCGATTCACTGAACGAGCCGTTTAACATCAAATCTGCGCTGGATATTAATATCCAAAGTATAGTGAAAACACTATCAATTAGCACAGTAACAAGATTTGCAGTTGGCAACAGTCTAGTTCTTCTTCTAGGATACTTCTCTTTTCAATATGAATAAGGCTTTATTAGATAAATCTAAGACATATAAACTAATCTAACACATAAACGTATGCACTCACACATTCACCCAAGATGCAGGTAGATCGAAAGTTAGGGAAAGATGAGTTTAAGAGAATGGAAATGTGGAATCCCAAGTTTACAGCAATATGTTAAATTGCATAGACATGAACAACCATAGATCACTAAATCATCCCTCGCATTGAGTTCCTCAATGAGGTTAAAATCAGTGTTGGGAAGTAACTAGTTACATGTAACGGCGTTACGTAATTTAATTACAAAATAAATGTAACAGTAATCAGTTACAGTTACTAAGAAAAAATGAGTAATTAAATTACAGTTACTTGTGAAAATTGTAATGATTACAAAGAGGATTACATTTGAATATTTACACACATCCACATACAGCTTATTTCTTTCCCAAATTGCACTAAGACATGTGTCCCATAATCCGTAGAATTCAGTCATAAAATTGGAATTCAGCCTATAACGCGGACGAAATATGCCATATTTTGGATGAATTAATCAAAAGTAGGTCAGTACACTTGAATAAAAACGCGATATGGACTGGTGTCTGTGAATATTCAGCCGCAAAAAGACTGAATATGAATCCTGCACGTTCTGCGTTTCTGTGGAAATCAGGCGCTGACTGGACTTTGGGAGAACCGGGACTATTCCCGGTGGCCTGGCAGACGATTTGGCCCTCTACTTTGATATTGTTATTGTATAATTGCAGGCCGAATATACTAAAGCGATTATTTCCGAATCCGCCATTCGATAATTAAATCTCTAATAAATCATGAATCGGTTAGTTGTGACTGGCCATGGTTGGTCTCGCGCGCTCTCTGCGCCTCCGCTGAACGGTTTGGATCAGACTCCGGAGTAATCAATGCGAGAGAGAGAGACCAGAGTGAACTGTGTAGCGCACAGCTGGAGCAGAGAAGCGACACTTCTGTTCAGGGTTTCAGGTGCAGGTCAGTTTCATCTGTAAATATGCTAATGTAGTTTTGTCTTTGTTTAATTAGTCAAGTCGCAGCAGCAGCACATTGCTCACACTCACTCAAAATACTGTATAAACGACGTCATTATTATCTATTGTAATGTTACAGTAGTAATATAGCAGACAAATCATCATATTTCCTTAGGAAAATTAATGTAGCCTATGGTATGGAACTAACCGTGGTTTAACATGGAATTTGTTGTAAAAATAAATACAAGTGGTAATTCATTTGCCAAAAAACAAAACAAAAATGCACCTACAACATGGTAAAAGTCAAATAAAAATCTTCAGTATTAAAGTCATGAGAGAGATGGATGGATAATGGAAGTGAAGGTGCAGTTCAGGAGAGAACTCTTAATTATGTTGCAAGTCCCCCAACCTAAGGATTCAAATTTTTCATGTCAGGTCCATAAAAAAAAAAAATAGGGTTGTCCATGTTTCAGAGTGGGTTGTGGGTGTATGAGTGTGAGATTTCCCAGCCTATTTTTTTATTTTTATTTTGAGAAACTATCATCATATCATATACAAAGAGACAGCAGTGTTTCAAAAAGACACCAATGTTTCAGGAGTTTAGTACACAAAATAGGACACATGCTTATTAGATAACCGTATTTAAGTTGATGTATATGCTTTTATTTTTTTTATTAACTATTTTTCCCCAAACCATTGTTAGATGCAGTTAGATGCCTGTAGTTATGCAAAGATTTGGTTTCAAAAACAGTATCTATAAACTATTTCTTTTGATTTTAAATCTGCATCGAACTTCAGATCAATCTCATTAAAGTAAAAGGCAGTACTAAAGTCTGATTGTGTGGTGGATGTGTTCAAATGGGATCATCTTAATTCAAGTGATGAAGGATGGTGAAAGTCTGACAGTGTTGAGCACTACTTTAAGGTTAAACCTGCATGGTGTAAATGGTTGAAGATGATTAACAGTTGCAAATAAACATTCATTAGAAATTTATAAAAGTAATCAAAAAGTACTCAAAAGTAATTAGTTACATTACTTTTTTAAAGTAATTAAAAAAGTTACACTACTATTACATTTTAAACAGGTTAACTTGTAATCTGTAACCTATTACATTTCCAAAGTAACCTTCCCAACACTGGTTAAAATTATATTAGATACACCAGTAAAGGTCAGAGTCTGGGGGTAAAGTTATTTGCATCTCCTGTGTAAAGGGAGTCCCCTCTGTTGTCGTTGAAAGGGGATTTGCCGATGTCACTTATTGGCTGGAAGTTCAGTACTCGCTGAAGTGACGTCTTGGGAAGCCCTTGGTTGGGCGTTGGCTGACAATGCAGAGTTGTGTGGGCCAGTTGAAGTTGAACAGGCAGTCAAGGTCAGACTCGGAGACCGGAGTTACAAAACTTAACTCAGAACACGAAACTCTCAAACGGAAAAGAAAAGAAGTAAAGTTTGACGAGACTAGGTGGTGTTTCTTCTCATCGTGGCTAAGTAGCAGCAGGGGTGCAGGCCGAAGCACGCTGGAACCGTGCTCAAAGAACAGCTAACAGTGATGACTAAAAGCATGGCTAAAAGCTAAAGCTAGGAAGCAAAGCTACAAGCTAAAAGCTAAAAGCAAACTAAAAGCATACTAAAAGCTGGCATGACTGATAGCAAAAGCAAAGCTAAAACTAAAAGCAAAATTTTGTGGTGTCCTGAGTATTTAACCTCAAATGTTGTCTTGACCAATCAGACATTGTCTTGGCTCGGGGGTATCATAAATCATATGTTATCTTATCAAACATGTGGTCCGAATTTTCCCACTCTTGCAGGGTCTAATTTTGGACATGATTTCTATAACAAGAATATTATACATTTGACAAATAACTGATGGTCATGACTGTTTCAAGCTAACAGATTCGAACACATACATACTAGAGATGAATATGTATCCTTAAGCTGTCCAATAGTTATTAAACGACATACACAATAAGTGATTATGATAGTCAAATGTGTGGGTTACATATAAATTAATATGGAATGAAGCGATGGACTGGTATTCATTTATAAGTCTTTTTGAGTTTGTAACAACAATGAGTTTTACAGAAATTAACTCAAATGATATATAGGGAATTTGAATAATTAATCAGGAATATGATTAATTTATATCTCAGATGACAGTTACATTAAATTTGATTGATTATGAAAAATAGCTCAATTGCCTATACCAATAGATAATCACAGGGCACTGTAACTTACTCATTAATATGTCAATATTCCATTCTTCATACCAATTATTGTGATATCTCTTACTGTAAATTACTGCAAATCAAACAGTGGTATGTCCAGCAAACCACTGTTGACCTATCAATTTTCAATAAAGTTATCACGCCTTATAATTCAAGGAAAAGTATTCTCTGGCCATGAAAATATTATCCTATCCTTATGATAAATTTAGTTTCTAAATTTAGAGCTTGTAGCTATAGATCAGACATCTCAGTGACTCATAATGTGAGTGGGGTGGAGTCCAAGCCAATCGTCAGTATATGGGTTTTTAATAATTAAACTAGTAATACATCAAACTACAAATCACACAGAGTAAATATGCGTACGACAATACAAACAGTAAGCTTTACAAGACATAACGGAATCCAAATAAAAGAGAGAGAGAGAGAGAGAGAGAGAGAGAGAGAGAGAGAGAGAGAAAATAGAATGAGATCACATAAGGAGCTCAGGTATGGAAATCATAGTCAGTAACTTTTGGAAGCCAACAACGATCAGATCAGAACCACACTTTAAAGCAGCATTTAAATCTCCATAGAGAAAGTGATACTTGCAAAGTGTCCAATGTGCGGGGCGTGAGATCGGCGTCGAGCTTGTGAGCTTTGCGCGCTTGTCCTTTTTGAAAACAGCGGGCGTGTGCCGGAGGCCATGTGACGCGCGTGCACGCTGCGCTTGATCTTGGCGTGAGCGTGGAGCACGTGGTCCTTTGTTCTGTCCTCGCGCGGTATTTGAAAGGTTCAACAAACAATGTTCCAGAATTCGTCTTCCTTGCATGGAGAGGCGAATAGTTGAATAAACTTAGTAAAGAAAAGAAAAGAACGAAAACGAAAGCTTCCAAAGGAGCCATTAAAATGGCTTTTTCTCTCAGCCCCTGTGCTGAGGGGGTTTGCGCTATGAGCGCGGCCTAGGGCCGCGCGGAAGCAACGTTGGTCGCACAGGAGAGCAGCGTGTCCGAGAACGGAGAAGGAGAAGAAGAGAGAGGGCGGACCTTGTTCGGTCGTTCTTATGGCTTGAAATGGTTCACGCCCCTTTTTCGCGTAAACAGCCAATGAAAGTCCGCGATCTGAAGCGGAGGGAAAAGTTCCTTTGTCTCTGTGGAGACAACCTCCTGGAGATCTAGGGCTTGTCCAAATTCCAGGGATTATTCTAGCAAGTTTGTAATCCAGATTACATACATTTTTCATTACTTTGCTCTAGATAAATGGGTCTGTCAGAGCATGACGATTAGAACAATACTAAACATAATATATATATAAATGATCAAAACATGAAGTTACATTCAAATGCAGAATTACACATATTTAAAGATTTGCTTAACACATGATAACACTGCAGATAGTCCCAATTTATATAGGAAACATCTAAATGTACCAAAAGGGAATACGTAATACATTTATAAAACATAAAAACAAAAAGGTAATGAATTCATTCCATAGAATGCATTGGGGAGAAGATTTGGCTTCTCTCCTCTTCCTGTTGTCCAGGGAAGTCGTAAAGTTTTACGACCTGCAAAGGTGGGGGTTACATACACATGACTATTTGAGAAAGTTAAAGTTAGGAGAGACATTTCCTGAAGTATAAGCTAGCAACTTATACTCTTCACATAACAAGAATTAACCATTTTATGCAACCCGTAAACATATTTAAAATACATATTAATAAGGACTTACAAAAGTAAGGAACTTTACGAAAGGTTTCCTTTGTCTCCAGTGTGTTGGAGGAATTTGGGGGGGTTTTCAGGTCTTCTTTGAGGCTCGCCCACGTGACTCTGGAATTTCTTGTCGTAAATAACTTTCACGTAAAGCAGGATGTGGCCGACTTCAGGGCGGCCAAAATGGTGAATTATGTAAACAACGAAGGTCCTTGTTTACTCACGTTCTGGTCTTTTGCTCCGAACGTGTTAAGAGTCAGGAATTCACTAGTATGGACAGATGACTGAAATACCATCAGCCCATTAGTGTTACAAGTTCATTTTGGTCCATGTATATGTAGAAAAGACAGTTTTTGTGCCATTCTCTTGACCAAGATTTCTGTGGAGACCAGAGGTTAAAAGGCCCCCCTTAGGAATTTCAGTCTGGTTCTGCTAGGTGGGGCAAGTGTTTAAGTATATTGTGTATAACTCTCATGGGTTTACATGTGATGTCCGGCGTTGCATAGCAATTACTTGCCCCAAATTTGACAATCTCTTCTACAAATTGAAATTGTCAATAATTGTTCTAGTGGTGTTAATGTTGAAAGCTGTTCTGTGAAAGAGTTGGTTGGATGGTTATCTTGCTTGGGACTGTTTTATGACTTCCTGTTGCCTTTCTGTGGAATTTGGCTCGTGTTTCAACCACAGTTCTGATAGACTATTTAATTTGTCTGATTCGGGTCAGATCCGCTACACTTATTACACAAAGGGCAACGCTGTTTAGATTTGTTAATCAGATGGTAGGCCTGTGCAAAAAAATTGAATGTGATTTTCATGCGCATCTCGTCATGTAAAGGCGTTCTGTGATTAGAAGTATATCTCCAGCACATGCATTCAGATCAGGATTGCCAGGTTTTTCGAAACAAATCCTGCCCACTTGCTTCTCAAAACTTCTCCAAATCTTGCCCAATTGCGTTTCCAGGAGGGCAGCGCTAAGCTGCTGACGAATCACAAAACAGGAGCCACTGGCACAATCAGAACTTTTTACGTATTTCTGAAGGAGGGGCTTTATAGAACAAGAAAGACATCAGCCCGTTTTTATGACAGTGAAAACAGCGTTATACAGATAAGTGAATTGTGTGAAAAATACTGTGTTTTTCTACACGCGAAACATGAACATGTGTTATATTGCACACTGTAAACACAATCAAAGCTTCAAAAAAATAAAAAAATAAAAATGTGACCTTTAAGTTTAAGTCTATGGTTCTTTTAATTGTGATGATTTTGGCTCACATTTAACAAAAACACACCAATTCACCATCTACTATCTATCTAGCTACACAATCATGAGGAAGACTGTTGATCTGACAGTTGTCCAGAAGACAATCATTGACACCCTTCACAAGGAGGGTAAACCACAAACATTCATTGCCAAATAAACTGGCTGTTCACAGAGTGCTGTATCCAAGCATGTTAACAAAAAGTTGAGTGAAAGAAAAAAGTGTGGAAGAAAAAATGCACAACCAACCGAGAGAACAACAGCTTTATGAGGATTATCAAGCAAAATTGATTGAAGAAATTGACTGAACTTCACAAGGAATGGATTGAGGCTGGGGTCAAGACATAAAGAAATGTCAAGAAATTTTGCTACAGTTGTATTCCTCTTGTTTAGCCACTCCTGAACCACAGACAACCTCAGAGGCGTCTTACCTGTGCTGAGGAGAAGAAGAACTAGACTGTTGCCAAGTGGTCCAAAGTCCTATTTTCAGATGAGAGCAGTTTGGTATTTCATTTGGAAACCAAGGTCCTAGAGTCTGGAGGAAGAGTGAAGAAGCTCATAGCCCAATTTGCTTGAAGTTTCCACAATCTGTGATGATTTGTGGTCCAATATCATCTGCTGGTGTTGGTTGTAGCATTTGCTTAGGATCATGAATGATCGTTTAGGCTTTATGTTATGGGGATTCCTTTAGCCTTTTGACATTTGCAAATAAATTACAGAATTTGGCCCAATGGTATACATTTATATGAGAGCTTAATGGCAAGGTTTACCCCCATTATCTGGAAGATACTGAGCAGACCTCCTTTGAGGTCTCCCCATCCCGCTTCAAACACATTCAGAGATAACTAGATAGCCCTCGAAGCCAGACACCAAATGGGTCTGGCTGAGCCGCCAACTCACATTCTCACAGCACACACACTTTTATTCATTTAGACTATAAGTAATAAGTTACAAATGTATTTGGTATATGGTTTGTTTGTTTCACAATGGTAGTAGCCTAGTTACAATATTTATTGGTATTAGTTAGACTGTCAGTGCTTATATTCAGATATATATGAGTGGATATGGAGGCACGGGGAGTGGCTCAGGAATGTTAGCCAATTTTCATTGCCATTTTCTCTTAAACTCATAAATGATTGGCCTCCCAAACGAGACCCCATATGTCATTCGACATAACTCGTAGTGACCGACAGATAGGGAACCATGGTTCCCTGAGAATAGAGAATGCAACGCTGCATCCTCTAGAGGGCACTATGGGAATGCTGTCAACGTTACCGATGTCTGAATTATGAATACAATGATGACAATGAACTTGACATTGGCAGACGGAAGCCTATGACTTAAGCAAATGAGCGACTGTGGCTATAAAAGGAACATATCATCCTCTTTTTTGTCTGAGGAGACATGGGCATGATACAGAAGCATGGCACAGAGACGCAGCGTCTCGTTCCCTATTCTCAGGGAACCATGGTTACATGCGTAACCTGAGACGTTCCCTTTCGAAAGTGAACTCCACACTGTGTCCTCTAGAGGGTGTTATGGGAACAGTATACCAACGCCGCCATGCTGAGAGATAAGTGCCTAGGTAACTGTTTCCCCAAGTCAGGACTTGAGGAACAGCATCCTTAGTAGTGAAAGCACTAGGCTTTACGGCAGGCTCAAGCTCCAGTCATCATAGACTAACTCACCCGCCAGAGTCTGGAGCTCTTAGAGTGGAGGTCTCATCATAACAACTCTAAACTCTAGACCTAGTTACACTCAACGCCAGAGGAAAACTTTTGGAATTTGGAATTTGAAGATCAAGGTCAATTGTACTTAAAACATACAAGTATCTTCTGTTGCTTACGAAGGGCAGAACTAAATGGGAAAAAAATATATTAAAAAAAAACAAAAAAAAAGAAAAAAAATTTGGCCATCTTCATAGTGTTCAAAAGTTTTCACCCCCAAACTCTTAATGCATCTTGTTTCCTTCTGGAGCATCAGTGAATGTTTGAATCTTTTTTAATAGTTGTGTTTGAGTGTCTTAATTGTCCTCAGTGTGAAAAGATGTAACTCAAAATCATACAGTCACTGCTGGAAAGGGTTCAAATATGCAAAGATGCTGAAAAACTGAAGGATCTGCAGGACTTTAAAGATTTTTCTGAAGAACAGTTTTCAGTTTAACTGTTCAGAACAAACAAGGGACTCATGCACAGCCATCCCAAAACAGAAAGATCATCCAGGTAACCACACACAGTATTAAGAACCAAGGGCTCCCAAACCTTTGAATGGGGTTATTTTAATAATTTCAGCTATTTTTTTTGTCTTGTGGACTAAATGGAAACATCTTTTATGTACAATATCTTACTCAGGACAGTACTAAATACAAAATAACATGCATTTAGTATGATATCTCTTATCTTTTGAAAATTATTCACATTTTCACAGATTCTGCAAGAGGTGCCCAAACTTTGGAGCCCCACTGTATATAGAAATGCATGTAAAGGTGTTCTGGAGCAATTAGACACGTTATATCATGCAGCAATTAGATTGATTACTAATGCACCTTACAGAATGCATCATTTATGAATTATACTCCCTTTTGAATTGGACATCATTGCATACAAGACTAGAAATCCACTAGTATATTTTTATTTACAAAATTATACTGGGCTTATTACCAGTTTATCTTCAAAAGTTGCTTGAAACCTAATTCTAGTACTTATACAACTAGATCATCTAATTATATTTCCTTGGCTATCCCTAGAAAGAAACTACTTATGATCATTCGGGTTTTGATTTTGCTGCCCAAAATGATTGAAATGTGCTACAAAAGTTATTGAAATTAGAGACACACATTCCAGTATGTACATTAAAAAAAATACTAGTAAGTAAGCTCTGACCTCGACCTGTAAATAATGTTTTAACTGAGATTCTATTTTTCTTCTATGCGTTTTATGTATTGTAACATATGTTTGTATGTTTCTTAGGAGATATTAATTCTCCCGCCGGAGTGTTCTTGAAAACAATAACTTGTTCTTGATTTGCCTTGTTAAATAAAGGTTAAATCAAAACCATAGAATATTATGTATTAATTTTATTTTATTTTTCCTGTCACTTTGAAGACATTTCAAACTAATTTAACCCATATAAAATTATGTTCATGTGTTTTGGAAATAAAAAATTAAAATAATAATAATACACACACACACACACACACACACACACACACACACGTTTGATTATTTTTTTTTTTTTTCATCTCTGCTGTACTCGGGCCCATTGTGATTTGTATTCAATGCAATAAAAATTCACAATAAAGACAAAAAGGTTTAGCACTGCTCTATCAGGCTTGTTGTCAAAGCGCCTGTGTTTCTCATACGTTGGTGTTACAGGAGGATTTCTGCTCAAGCCTAACATACACAACACAATGCTTAGTTATCAGCTTCCCTCTCTACCTTGGATATCAAAATGTCAGACTAGGCTTTGGAAGCAGACACCATTACATTTACATTATGTCTCTTCACTCACTCTCTCTCTCACACACACACACACACACACACACACACACACACACACATTCATTTCCATGGCCTAAGATACTGACAGAAAAATGAAGTGATTGTTTTTTTTTTTTATATCACACCACTCAAAGGCAAAGCACACCTATCTCCCCTTCAATGTGCACACACATACATTCATACAAACTACCAACAGCTCACTTATACAGACAGGATGAATGTAATAATTTAAATCCTTTGAAATGTAATGCATGACTTCCAGTGCCACTATGATCACTAAAAATGAAACCTTACATCCTTCACTTCTAATAGGAGACCGCAACTCCCACCACCTACCAAACCAATCTAATTTCAGTAGCAATTGACAACCCTTTTATGTATTTGCTATGAGATGAGCTAATTTAGTTGCATTAGCTGTGCAATACATGGCGGAATGTAAATCTCTTAGGGTTCCATTCCAAGGTCACATCTGAATTGTTTCCCCTCTGATACATTGAGCATTGAACAATATGTTCTGGAATGGCCACTAACTTTTAACAAGACATTTTCTGCAAATCTACTGTAATTACAGAAATATTGCCCTTGCCCTTGAGGCATGATGTTAATATTAGACCAACACCCATATGCACAGTCAATTCGGAAACTTTAATAATGCACCAGCTGTATTTTATTAACAATTAGGCTTATTAAGACATTAATTTAGTCTTTACGTTGAAATGTCTTTAAATATTGTTTGGCAAGATGTCTGAATTTGCAAGAGTACTATATATGCGGTCTTTAACTTTAATTATATACCTTTATTTGTTATATAATAAATAAATTGAATTTAAATTAACTTAAATGTATACATTTAGCAGATGCTTTTATCCAAAGCGACTTAGAGTGCATTCAGGCTATTAACTTTTACATATCATGTGTTCCCAGGGAATTGAACCCCTGCTTGATAACGGAGCTGCTCTACCAATTGAGCTACAGGAACACTGTAATTTAAATAAGTTGAATACAGTTTAACTCATTATACATTTAATAACTTTTAATCTAGACTGTACATTTAAATGAATGCAATGTTTGAGTGAAATGGTGGGTGAAGATGACTTCTCATGCCTAAAGAGTTACAACAGGGCCTTTTGCGCCGCTTTAGTTCCAGAACTAAATGTACTAGGACGATTTTGCGCAAACTATTTCCCAGTACCATTCAAAGGGTTGCATTCGCACTGACGTATATGTAAAAGCAGCTGAAATAATGGAAAGGAGGACTAAGAATCTCAATTGACAACTAGCAGTGCTACATTTGCTACAAGTGTCCATTTATTCATCATTCATCATACTTGCGAAATAAGATGACACAGTGTTTACACTGGGTTTTAAATCATGGCGGGTGAGGTCGTTTTCATGGGCGTAGGTTTAGGGGGGGAAGCTAGGTACTAGTCCCTATCACTATTTTGAGATGACAAATTTGTCCCCACCAGTATTTAGCAAGCTCCTTTGAACTGCTATTTGGATCGATTCTAACGGCCAGGATGATGACAGTACAATAAACGCCGTAATTTGATTGGCGGCGGGGTATCTGACAGGCTACATGCGCGGGCCGGGATTACTTTTGTGTGTGCGTGCGTGCATGTGTGTGTGTGTGTGTGTGTACATGTGTGCGCGCGCATGTTGACGACGCCGACGGTACAAGGGCTGTCTCTCTGCCACATACAAGGCCAGAGTAAAAACATTTTAATATTCCGTTTTTTTGTCCCTTTTTTTACTTTGTAGATGCCACCCAAGAAGTAGAAAGGGGACTTAAGAAGCTTTTTCATAAAGCAGAGTCAGAGTGTAAGTAGGCAAAATAACTATCTAGCCACAATGTGTTACCCAGGATGATAGAATACTATGTTAGCAAGTAACTGAATGTCAATTAGCCTGTACCTTAATTTAGAATCTTGCAGTCAACATAAACGTGAGTGTACTGGAGGGTAAATAGTGTTTATAATAGAAAAAGGTTGAAAAATGTAGAAAAATGTATATAATAAGCGAGCACACCATGAATCCATTTTCCAAACCGTGTTTTTATCTTGTGTTCAGTACCTTTGTGATTCTTCATAGACATAAACAGAGAGAAGTAGCTCCTGCTACAATGTTCTTCCGCAAGACACAAGCAGTTCTGTTTATTAACTGCTAGAGCGTCAAAAGTTCCCTACCGCAGCTTTAAATCACTGGTATCTTACAACAAAAGAATTCCGGGGGGGGGGGGGGGGGGGGGGGGGGACCAACGCCCACGGTCGTTTTCGCATGTGTTTGGCCAATCAATGTATACTTACGTCGGGGGTTGTGTTGGTTAGACCCTGCTCTGGAGTAGGAGCTAATTTGGTTCTTGAAAAAGGCAGTCTGGTACTAAAATTGCACCCAGTTCCGGCGGTGCGAAAACATAATTAGTTCTGGTACTATGAAAAGGTTCCTGCTGTGCAAAAGGCCCTATAATGGCTTTGGAATGTTTGGAATATAACAAAAAAATACATAGATAACATTTGAGATCCCTTTTATGTTGCATTTGTATATAGTGTATAGTGATAAAAATTATCTAAATATGACATAACAAATCGCAGTACATGATGAATGTCATATTGGGTAAATAGGCTAAATAAATGTGATTCCTTTAAACAAATAATTAATCATATTGATTAAATACTATGAAGCCCATGTTAATTTCAATTTATAATTTTATGACCTAAAATAGCTTTTAAATATTTGTACATTTCTAAAGTTTTGCATATGTTGGTAAGATGCTGTCAATGTTAATGATGCATGTTTCAATGTCTCTGAATACAATTGGAAATGCATATTCTAAAAACACACTTTATTGCAAATACATATGAATTATTATAAGGTCATCTAGACATGCTTGAATGGATCTGGTCTAAGATCTTTAAGAATAAGAGATGTTCTTGATATGTGGGAGAGAAACAAGAAGCTTTGTTGCTGGGAATTTCTCTAAGCTGTTGCAACAAAACAACCGGCCAACAATTCAACGACTGAGGTGCCCTTGAGCAAAGCACTGAACCCCCAACTGCTCCCTGGGTGCCGCAGCATACATGGCTGCCCACTGCTCTGGTGTGTGTTCACGGTGTGTGTGTGTGTGTTCACTGCTTTGTGTGTGTGCACTTCGGATGGGTTAAATGCAGAGCACAAATTCTGAGTATGGGTCACCATACTTGGCTGTATGTCACGTTATTCACATTCAAGCACACAACAAATTATCTTTCTACCCTCTCTTTCCTCCACTTCTTCCAGCGACAAAGTGAATACCTGTAATTGTCAAGATGAAATTCACACTAGCAGCTACACTGTGAATTTGCATTATGTACTGCAATGTTAACAATAGCTATGCATAGATGTCTGGTTGTGGGTAAAAAAGGAAGCAGACAATCAGCAGTCTTGTTTTTTTTTTTTTTTGACTCAGACAGGATGATAATCTTTAGCTATGTGACAATCATAGTGGCACGTCTGATTCCTGCATCTATGCTATTCATCTCAGTCCCCATTTGCATTGAAACTACTTTCTGACACAATTTACTCTTTTAAAATGACTCCAGAGAGATATGTGAATGCCATGCTATCATTGTAAAAGCTATAACAGATATTACAGTGACAGCTGCATTTACCTCTACCATCCCTCTAAAAATTGAAAGTGGGATGTTAGTGAAAGTGGGATGTTTATGTGTGCATAAAAAGTCTATTTGAAACAGAATTTAAATATCATTTAACATTAATCGCAAATGGATTTGTTTACCTGCGTTTTCAAATGACTCGTAGCCTGTAAACTCTAAAATGTTTTGTTTATTTACTATGGTGAAATGTACTGGATCTGAGAATAAATTCATGACATCCTTTTAGAGCTTTCTGTTAATTATAACTCAATCACATAGCCCACCTATGTTGCTTCATAAAATCAAATCATGTCCTGCAGCAGCAGCCCTGTGTCAGTTTTGCAGAAGCAGCAAGTGGAACTTTAGTAGCACATAAGTTGTAATTAATCTTTATAGCATGTTTCCCAAAGGAACGGTTATCTAAGTTGTGTGTAAAAAAGTACTCATAAAATAACTCGAGCTTTAGATTATAATGTGCAATAGAAAAAAGGGTCCCACTTTATGTTGTGTCCCTAATACCTGTGTACTTACATTGTAACTAAATGTGTACATAGTATGTAACAACAGTGCAAGTACACATTGGTACATAGTATCTACTGCTGTGATATTTCTGTAACTACACAAATATAACAATCCTCACGATGGTTTCAAAGCTTAATTCATTACAGAACATTGGTAACAACACTTTTTTTCACTTTATTAAGTAATCATCTAACATGAATTATATAACTGAATTTAGAAACAAAACTATAAACTATAAGATTAATAGGAACCATTCGATCCAGGGGTGGAGATGGGTACAGTAGGTTTAGGGATATATGTAAAGTGGGAGGAGTTGGATCTCGAGTTGGAGTTGGTGCACCACTGTAATACTTACATGTTAACTCTTCAGGAACATTCCACTTAATATAAAGTGTAGCATTCTGGACACCAAACACAATTTATATGTAAAGCCTAACTTACTGGCCGCTGCTGTGTAACATCAGAGTAATTACATGATAAATCTAATATAAAGTGTAACACTTTCTTTACCAAAAAGTGCTGTTAGTCCTGTTACACATTTGTACTTTCATTACCAAAACATGTTGTTACCAATGTCCTGTTTCACAATGTGTACTAACATTAAAGTTACATACTATGTACACATCTAGTTACAATGTAAGTATACAAGTATTAGGGACACAATATAATTAAAGGGGTCATACGATGCAATTTTCCTTTCTCTTTGGAGTGTTACAAGCTGTTTGTGAATAGATAAGATCCCTAAAGTTGCAAAGACTAAAGTCTCAAATCCAAAGAGATATTCTTTATAAAAGTTAAGACTTGTCCACGCCCTCCTAAACCACCACATTTAAACACACGCCCACATGTCTATGTCACGATAAGGGAATATTTGTGTAATGCTGCCTAAATGTTCATGCAAAGAAAGAAAGGCGTAATTTTGATTCTTGCTGTTGCTGGCGGCATGTTATGGAGATGCTGTCTTTCGTTGCGAAAGCGAAAGACTACAATGTCGCCTGTTCTGACTCACAGTCTGTAAGTATGTTTACATATGTAAAGGATTTTGCCACTGATGATTTGCGAGTTGTGAGCAGTGTAGCACTTGCTGTTTGTCATTTCTCTGATCACAAATGCAGAAATGGTTTTATGTTTACATGACACGATGCAACAAAACACATAAAAAGACTCATTATTATAATCAGTAATTATGTCCCCACTGGATGCAACAAATGTCTCGTTTGTACTGGGTTTTATTGTTTTCTGACCAGGACTCGCCATCACAGTTTGGTAAGGGGTGTAACATTTTCGTCACACGCTTGAAGTATTCGGCCAATCAGCGCACTGGATAGCTGGACAATCAGAGCAAACCTTGCTTTTCAGAACGATGAACTTTGTAAAAAACGACGTGTTTCAGAAAGAAACATCATATGACCCCTTTATGTTTTTTTTTTTTAAGTATTATTTTTGTATCTATTTGAACAAATTACCATACATTTACAGTAATATTGTGTGCTATAATAAAAATAGATCACTATAAATAGATTATAAAAATAAATTACTAGAGTTTAAAACAGTTGTGTTCTGTTGTGATAGATATATAAAAAAAAAATAAGAGGAAGACTCGGAGGATGAGTCCTCTGGAGGTACGCTGGAGTTACTCAGGTGGAGAGGAGATTCTTGCTGGAGAAGAGTTAAGTTAAAGGAGTCAATGCAGGTAACGAGAACAGAGGAAGTTCCGCTGTGTGTAGCCACAAGATTGGACAAACTGCTGACTGATGTGTGTGCTTTTATGTCGTGGTGAATTGGTGACTGAGTGTGAACAGGTGCCGTTGATTAGTATTCAGGTGAGGGGGAGTGCGCTGTGATTGGCTGGGTGATGAGCCTGACCGATTTGTGACACAATACAAAAAAAAATATCTATATGTTTTTTTTAAATATTTCTCAATATTACTGATTTTTGATCAAAGAAATACAGCCTTTAGCATAAGAGACTTCAAAAAAAAAAAAAAAAAAAAAAAAAAAATATATATATATATATATATATAATACAAAATAAAATAAATACATTTATTTATTATTTATTTATTTGTTATTATTAATTATTTATTCCAAAATGTTAACTGGTAGTATATATGCATTTTTATTTTACATGACAAATGTGAGCCTGCAATTGAGAGATAGAACAAACAAAGCCTACCATTCTTTTTCTTTTTTTTTTTTTACTTCTCATATTATATTGATTGTGACACTTAAATTATAAAGGTATTAATGCATATACTGACCACACACACACAAAAGTGCAACATTATCTTGGTGTGTGTACAGTTTTTAATCAATAAAACTATCAGGCTTCAGTTAGTGAAACAAGAATGAAGGTATCAAATTAATAATTGAGAGAGTAATCAAAAACCCACTCTGTCTGTGCAGCTTTGACACATATTATAGCAAACATTTTCAACACTTTGTCATTTTATCCTTAAAAGAAGAAAAGTCAATGTTCATAAGGCAGCACAATGAGAATTACGTCCCTTTTTCTTTGTCAAGACTGATGACTTCCAATACATTTAATTTTTAACTGAGTGAAAAACCTAAATGCATACACCTGAACACAGCCAAAACTACAAACAATGACAAATAACTAGCCTTTCATAATAAAGGCATTTGTACCCGTAATACGCCTTTAGACCACTTAGCAATCTCAGCCTCTCTTCAAGTCACAGGCAGGAATAATCAATACAAGATAAAGCAATAGTAATCTATCATCAGACTCCGGGCTTTTGGATGTTTGTTGAGAAGGATGTAGGCTCGGTTAGTGCAATGCCATCCATCATTGCAAATGCATACTAGGCAGGGGATTTAACACAGAGATAATACAGCTAGCAAATGAGACCTTAGTGTTGCACAAGAGGGCCCTCTTACATTTTCAGCAACCAGGGGTGGAATGACCTTGTGCCAGGCTGCAACATAAGCTCCGTTCCCTGATTGTGGAGTTAGTTCAGGCTCAAGGGACGTGGTGAGCGTTAATCAACAGATCATGATATTATTATGCAGAGGTGAATTAGAGCAGATCCGTAACTCTCTTCAGAAGCAAATTCCAGCAAGGACAGATTACATTTCCCTCATCATGTTTTTTTTTTTTTTTTTTTTTTTTTTCACATGATTAATACAGATTCAGAATTAAAGTGTTTTGTAGAGTGTTGGAGTCCTGGTCAGCCCTGGCTCCGACTTCACAAGCCAAAAATGTCAGTTTTGCCGTCTACACAATAACACTGCAACCATTTATTTATTTTTTTTAATCTTCAGCCCGGCAGGCATTTTCAAAAACGTTTGGTTTGTTTCTATGGTTATTTTTGATTTGCAGCTGTCACTCATTCATTATTCTACTTGTTTATACTCCTTATTTTGTTCAGTCTTGGCCAGTTATTTTTTTTTTATTTACTTTTGTGTGCAACGTTTGCTCCTGTGATTCTCCTTTGTGGATTTCTTGAGGATTTATAATTAAAAGGCTATTTTTTTTTTTTTTTTTTTGGATTAAACTCCTTCATTGCGCGGTTTAAATGGCACTACATGTGACAGTCTGGTCAACTTTGAATTTTATTTTACTTGTTTGTTGACTGCTGACACATTGACTGAGCAAATGTTATAATGTTGTACATTAATATTGGTAATAATTATTTATTATTATTATTATTAATTATTTGTAATAATTGTTTAAATGCAACATTGCTGATTGCTGTTTTATGTTATGTTTAGCTATTGAATCAACTGGGTTTTTTTATTTTATTTTTTATCTTGAAGAGTTCTAATGTTAATTTCATGTACTTATGTGTTAACGTGCAAACAAACAGTAATGAACATAATCTGAATATAAAATTCATTTATAAAATAATGAACCTAGATTAGTAAATTAAGATTGGATTAAAATTAGATTAATTCATTGTCAATGATGCCTGATTCATTAATCGTACACTTTAAAATGTCATCATCTTTTGGCTTGGTTCTGTCTTATGTCTTAAATCGGTTCTGTTGGATGCAAATTCCCAAGAGTTTTGTTAAGGATATCTCTGTAACAGCCTCTCAAGGACGCAAGGCCACTGCGAACTCTTCACTGCAACCTGATCTATATTCTCAGCAAGGCTGATGCTATAAAAAGAGAGCTAAGCGACAGGACAATGTAAGTTTACCTGCCCCAGTTTCTGTAATAAAAGTTCCTGAAACTTTGGCTCAGATAATACGAGCTACTTGGGAATAAAGAGCATGTGAGGAAAGAACAAAGACTTTCAACATTTTAAGAAGCTGGACAGACTGTCTAGCATAAATTATGATTTGCTTCTTACCAAGGATTTGTATCTTCCCCTCTATTAGAGTTATTAAGTAGAAGCGTTCTTTTCCCCTGCTGACTGGTGAATTCTACCAGCAGTCTTTCTAGTAAACAATTTATGACAAATGGTGGTAATTATCAGCTTTATGTTTAGTGCTGTGCATTTATATGTGTATTTATTGTACATACAAAGAAGCCACAGATTTGCTCACTTCAACATCACTAGGTGCTCATTATCATTAATTTCTCAGCTATATCTTGCAAAAGTATTAAGACATACCTAATAAGTTGCACTGCAACAAACCTCTCATTACATAGTGTGTAATGGAATGAGAATCCATTACCCACATTTAAAGGTTAATTTCCTGAAGAGTCTCTTGGAATAAAATGGGCTAACTGGGTATTACATTGAGAAGACCAGCAGGCAATAAAGTATGGGAACCCTTTAGCAGATATTGCAGAGCATGCAGTTTTAGCCTACAGCTTTTAATTATTTTTCATAAATCAAAGCTAAGAGAGCTGCTTGACATACTACTGAAACATGCAAAAGTTTCACAACTGTTTTATGGTATATTGACAATCTAAATGCATGTGCACAGCAAAACCAAGGGTTGCTCTTGTCTGTCAGTGCCTCCAGCTTTTACAAACCCTGTTGCTAAACTGAATTCTATTGCCTGTCACAGGTGAAGAGAAAGGCTATTGCTCCTTAATAAAGGATGAATGAAGAAGGCAATCAAAGTTTAAGGTCTGGATTTATGTCTTCAAGCTACCCGTTCATGCTGTCTTAATGCAGCATTCTGTCTTGTCCAAATTAGAAACAAACTGCCTTACCTATGGGATGCCAAAACATGGGGAAGATAAAGCAGATTGATTAATAACAATGAACACCGAAGCTAGGAAAAGGTCTGTTTAATTGACTGTTGAACTCGTGTTACAGTGCTTGGCATTTTCAACTAGCCACTGGAAGTGCAGAAAAGTTTGCTTCTGCAAACTGTTTCTCTCAACCTACACGGTCACCACTTTCCGCTGTAACTTCCTGAAAGTGATTTATCTGCAATTGTGTTACATGTGTACAAAAGTGTTTGTCATGACAATTCTTTATGGTGGCCGTAGGTCTACGGCCAAATGACCATGGAGACCCCCTCTGATGAGGTCACCAAATTAATGTCATAAAATTGGCAGTTTGGGGCACAGATTGAGTTCCACTTCACTCCTCATACACTTAGTGATAAAGGTGATGACACTGCTGACATGCGCCAGTAACTGGTTGCTAAAGGATAAAGCCTACATTTTCCCATTCAGTCACTTTACAATATTTCCTGAAATTTTGAGTTGTATGGTGTGTACAGTGGCAACACACACTTTCATGACAAAAGTTAAATATTTACTTATTCATCATTTTATAAACAAAGGTGTAGAATCAAGCAAGTGTAATTACAAGCATTCTTTTAACGGCATTAATTTTCCAGTTTATTTCATCAGTTCATTCACAAATAAACACATACACAGACCCGCATACATATAACACATACAATATGGTCAATGGTTGAGCAGCAGTTTACAATATTTTTATGTACTATGTATGTGACGTGATTCATGTTTAAACGTGAATAAAAGACTAAATTAAAACTGGTCATTATATGAAGCAATAACATTTTTACTTAAAAAAAAAAACTAAAACAAAACAAAAAAACATGTATGTATGTACTGTATGTATGTATGTAAATACATACATTTCATTTAAATGTCTTAATGAACTGTTTGAAGCATCAATACTTTTGTGGCATGCACTTTCAATGGAAGGACAGAAATCTCTTGGTTTGAGTTAAGGAAATAACATGAGGGTGAGCAAAAAATTTGAGAATTTAAATAATTGGTTGAACTATCCCTTTAAAGGAAAACACATGTAGCTGGATTATTTTGTGAATAAGATGCAGGTAAAATACCTCAAGCTAAAACAGGCACAGTTACCAGTATTCTAAATAACCAGCTTTTTTTGTTTTATCTTATTTGTGCCTGCTTTGTGTAATTTGATATTGAGAGGGCTTTATTATGGAAGCCTGTTAATGACTGACTTTTGAACATAAAATTTTACATTTTCGCCAAGACAATTTTATTCCTAAATGTGCCCAGTTGAGACAGTCCAGAAGGAAGTGAACTGATTAGGAAGTAAATCTTAGCAGTATCTGGTTTGCACTGAAGGATCTATGTATTCATGTTTATTTATGTATATATTCAACCCTTTGAAGCTCTCACTCCGGAGGGTAAACCCTTTAAAGGAATTAGGGCATAGGGATGTGCCCTTCCGTATGGAACGCAGGGATTATCATAGCCATTACAGGAAGTGATATCAAATGCATAGCAAAAAGAAGCACCAAGTAAATAAGTTCAAATCAGGGCATAAACAAAAATGACATCTATTGATTTTCTTCTCTTTCAGCTTCAAATGAGTGATTGCTGGACCTTTGATACATTTTTTAGTATTGTTTAAATTCATGTCAGTACAGACATGGGACTGACACACAATTTAATGCAAATTCAAGAGGCAAATACTGTTTTGTGTGAAAGTGAGCAAAGCACTCAAAAATCAAAAAAGCTGTGTCCCATCAGACTGTGACCTTCCTTTTGTAAGTTGTTTGTGATAAATGGGTTCTTTTCTGCCTTGTAGGGAATATTAAATCTTAGCCTAACTACACAGCACTTCATGGCAAAATTTACATGGGGCCTGTGTGTGTCAGGAACTGTGTCGCAGGAACAATTATATCTGTCTCTGCACATTAGGCTGGAATAGGACAAAGTATTTTATGCATCTGGAACAAAGTGTGCTCTTCATCTTTAAATTAGATGCAGAGTAGAAGAATTGTTGATGATTAAAGTAAAAATAAAACATTATTATTATTATTATTATTATTATTATTATTATATTTTTTTTTAAGTAAGTCTCTTTAAAGAACAAAAAGATTAATTAATTGTTTAAGATTAACTAATTCTACTTGTTTGGTGGACATGAAGTGCCCACACTGAATTATAGATGAGGCTGCAAAGGCTATAGGCCTGAAGAGTAATGAGGGACCTAATCAGTGAGGACAAATAAGAGAGGAGATAACCCTAATCACTAAAGGGACTGACACATGTCCAGCATTATGTTCAAATTGTTCTGTCCCACATTTGGTCTCAACTAATAGTGCTGACTGCAAACTAGCTATTTGCCTTCTTCTGTTTTCTGGACATGCCATTGTTGTCGGCATGCTGCCATTAGACAGAAAACATAGTCTAGTGTGACAACTAGTGTTTCAATACCTCCTGGAATGCCCATCGCTATGCTGTGGGTAATGAATAGGCTCACACCAAATATGTGCCCACAGGACTCTATAGAATGATCTGCACATTTACATACAATTATACTTGCTCGCTTATTAAATATTTTGGAAAATTGTATTATGCTTTCAGCTACCATTATGCAGTACTTTCAGCTTTTCAAGTCATGATAAAAGTCATCGTTTTCTTGATGCTTGTTGGTTTTTCTTTTAACACTAACATATTTACACATGGAGTTCAAGTTGTTGGTCTAGTGGTGTACTATGGGAATGTTAATTTGCTGAGAACATCTCATTCACAGCATTTCCACGTTTAGTGCTTTTATGCCACAACAGTTTTCTCTTGATAAGCAGCTGTTCACAACATGGTGTCTCTGTTCTTTCCTGAATATTTATGTAAAAAGGGAAGACAACTAAAAAGAAAGAACATGTCTGTCATGAATCCTGTCCATAAATTTCCGTCCAATTGCCACCATAGTTCACTCTTTCATTACATTGACTCTTACACTACACAGACTGCTGCATGTCATGCCGGACTACATATCCCAAAATCCATTGCACTGATTAGACACACAGCTGCTGCCAATCACACACCCTACATAAGCCATGAGGTGTTTCTCAATGTCAAGGAAGGATCCTCGGAAGCCAGTATTTAGAGGATGCTACGTCATCGACATCCGTCGAATGTTCTGTCGAATGTTCCAATTCCGGACTGTTCCAATGTCGAGGATCCTCGTAATTTCAATCAAGGACTGAGTCCTTCGTTCGAAGAATATGCCATACACAGGAAAGGATGCATATGTGTATCCTTCGTGCTCTTCGCGCTCTCAAATCACCCACAATCCTATGCGCGCAGCTTTGCTATCTAACGTTAGTTCAAAAATTAAAAAATGTCGAACATTAATGTAGTCGGAGCGTTAACGGTTTTTATTTATGTTACCAAACATTTGTTATAACTGTTGTAAATATAAGTAAAGTTTGACGTTTAAATGCCAGTACAAATTACTACCGTATTGATATTGTAAATTATACAAATACAAATGGTTAACTGAACCGGACCTGCCATTTAACAATTGGTTGCGTCAACGGCATTTATTTTATAAATAACTAGTTAAGTTGTCCAAAGTAATTTAATGATACCATTCACAGCGTTATTCAAACGGACCTTTTCACTGACATAATGACGCAATTACGTGCACTTGCTAGCCTGTTCCATTTACGTGTTCTCCGTATGCTAAAGAGGACTCTCACCTAGCCTCTGAAGGAAGTGACTTGGAAGGATCAGTCCTACCAAGGAAGTATCCTTGACATGGAGAAACGCTTATGGACTTCTCCTCTCTCACTGTTTAGCACTTATCACTATTCCAGCAAAAGCTACTCTACGAAGTCATTCCAAGTTTTCTGAGTCTAGCCTTAGTCTTGTTCTTAGTCTCTCTTTTTGTGTTTGTACTTTTGCCTGTTTTCTAGTTTTGCCTGTTCTCTGCATGCCCTGAATGATTTAGCCAGTCTCGGATTTCCCCTGTCACCTTGCCCTGTTCAGAGACTGTTCACCTCTCGTCTGGACTATCGCTTGTGTTTCGGAATACCTCTGTGGATTACCCTGTTTGGACATTATACTGTTGCCATTTTTGACCCATGCTTGTTATATGAACAGGTCTTGGAAATAAAGCCTTGCATATGGATCTGCACATCTCGTTCACCCAGTTACAGAACGCTCAGAAAAACAAGAATCCAGCGGCTTCACCAAGGAACTTTGGCCAGGTATGAACGCCACAATTCATCAGCGCCAAGTTATATCACAGCTGTGAATCATGAATCAAGTCAAGTAACAGAGGATCTTTATGAGTCAAGTCACAGTTGATCGTCATGAATCAAGCCAAGTCACAGTGGATCTTAACGAGTCAAATCAAGCCACAGTGCATATTCATGAGTCAAGTCAGAGTTGATTTTCATGAGTAAGGTCAAGTCACTGTTGACCGTCATGAATCAAGTCAAGTCACAGTTGATGGACATGAATCAAGTCAAGTCACAGTTGATCGTCATGAGTCAAGTCAAGTCACAGTTGATCGTAATGTGTCAAGTCACAGTTGATCGTCATGAGTCAAGTCAAGTCACAGTTGATCGTCATGTAACAGTTGATCGTCAAGAGTCAAGTCTCAGCTGATCTGCCAGAGCCTCCTCACTTCTCAGCTGTTTATCCAGAGTCTCGTCATGTCTCAGCTGATCTTACAGAGTCACGTCATGTCACAGCTTATCTTCCACAATCACATCTCAGCTGATCTTACACAATAATGTCACATCACAGCTGATCGTCCAGAGTCATGTCAGATCACAGGGGATCTTCCAGAGTCACTTCACATCACATCACATCTGTTGCACCCAGATTTTTAAGGAAAGCCCTTCAGTATCCCAGTCTGGTATCCAGTGTAAGGGATCCATCGCTGGTGTCTGTAAGCTCAGCTGGTATCCCCAAACTCACTCCTTCTAGTCCTTCTGCTCCTGAACTGTTTCCCCTGTCTGAAGCACTTACCATGATGCTTGCCCCAGGTCCTTCAAAGGTGGCAGCTGAGGCTGCAGAACCCTCCGAGGCGGAGGTGCACGCTTTGGCTGCAGGTATGGTGGTGGCGCCTAGTAATACATGTTCAGCCTGGCATGTCACGGTCGAAGGAACCACTGAAAATCTGTGCCTGTTTTGTTAAGGAGAATATTCATGAACTTTCCCTGTTTCCTTATGGTACAGCTGTAGAACCTTTAGAGGTGGTGGCATCCACCGCAGAACCTCCAGAGATGTCAGTGGAATCCATTTATACAGGTCCTGGTCATATAATTAGAATATCATCAAAAAGTCGATTTCAATAATTCCATTCAAAAAGTGAAACTATATTATATTCATTCATTACACACAGACTGATATATGTCAAATGTTTATTTCTTTTAATTTTGATGGTTATAACTGACAAGTAAGGAAAATCCCAAATTCAGTATCTCAGAAAATTTGAATATTGTGAAAATGTTCAATATTGAAGACACCTGGTGTCACACACTAATCAGCTAATTAACTCAAACAACCTGCAAAGGCCTTTAAATGGTCTCTCGGTCTAGTTCTGTAGGCTACACAATCATGGGGAAGACTGCTGACTTGACAGTTATCCAAAAGACGACCATTGACACCTTGCACAAGGAGGGCAAGACACAAAAGGTCATTGCAAAAGAGGCTGGCTGTTCATATAGCTCTGTGTCCAAGCACATCAATAGAGAGGCGATGGGAAGGAAAAGATGTGGTAGAAAAAAAGTTTAATTAGGGATAACCGCACCCTGGAGAGGATTGTGAAACAAAACCCATTAAAAAATGTGATACTTTTACATAATGAGATACACAAAGAGTGAACTGCAGCTGGAGTCAGTGCTTCAAGAACCACTACGCACAGACTTATGCCACTCCTTAAGCCACTTTGAACAACAGACAGCATCAGAAAGCGTCAGCGTCAGTCTAAAGACAAAAAGTACTAGGGCCGCTACTCTTCACGCTTTATATGTTACCCTTGGGAGATATCATCAGGAAACATGGTGTTAGTTTTCACTGTTATGCTGATGATACTTGATGGTGTCGGGTCTCGGGGCTAATCACCTGCCTTTTGTGTGTGTTTGGGTCTCTTGTCAGCTCACCGCGTCTACCTGTTTGAGTTTTCCCCGCCCTCCTTGTTTCAGTGTTGTGAACCCTAATTACTGACCACCTGTTTTCTATGTTCTTCTAATTTTTTCCCCTTATCAGTCCCCGTGTTTCTCTGTCTATTGTCAGACTGTTGTTACTCGTATCAATAGCTCCGATCTTCTAGCTATTCTTGGCACTCACCTTTGTCGTGTCTTGTCCTCAGGCTCCAGTGTGTTTAGCTGTTTTCTCTGCCCCCTGTTCCCCAGCGCAGAGCTCTTGGAAGCTTCAGTGTCATCCCTCCGGTCTCAGTGGTCGTACAAATAACTGTGGAATGTTACTCATCGGTTTGATTCATCTGCTTCGACTATTCTTCCAGTCACTACGAGTAATCCTGTGAACGTGACTCATCTGATCTGCCTCCTCTGCTTTAAATAAAGCCTTGCGTAAACCCGCATCTGAATCCTGCCCATTTTCTCCTGACAGATGGTTTCTCTGTCAATTCTTCGTCATCAGTTAGGAACCTAGGTGTGCTATTTGATCGCAATCTTTCCTTAGAAAGCCACGTTTCTAGAATTTGTAAAACTGCATTTTTCCATCTCAAAAATATATCTAAATTACGGCCTATGCTCTCAATGCCAAATGCAGAAATGTTAATCCATGCATTTATGACCTCAAGGTTAGATTTTTGAAATGCTTTATTGGATGTTTGATCTGCAAGCTTTGTAAACAAACTACAGCTAGTCCAAAATGCAGCAGCAAGAGTTCTTACTAGAACCAGGAAGTATGGCCATATTAGCCCGGTCCTGTCAACACTGCACTGGCTCCCTATCAAACATTGTATAGATTTTAAAATATTGCTTATTACTAGGGGTGTAACGATTCACTCGTTTTCTCGGTGCATCGATTACAAACCCTGTCGATTCATATGGATCGATCTTGAAACGTGAATCGCCGATCTTGGACAGTAATCGATTCACAATGCTAAGAATCGAATGAATCGCAATTTCTATAGCAATTCAATGCTTTCAAACTGTATACACATTAAATTACTACACACACAAATTAATGGAGACCTTAAAGAGTGTTCGTGAATCGTGCCTCTTATCTGTCCTTCACGCGCTCCACTGTTTACCGCCTGAGACTGTCACAGGATTGCACTCACGCTCCCTTCTTCTCTGGCGCAGCTGATGTGTGATCTATAGGACTCGTGGCCAGTAGTTTTACTTTTCTGTAGTTTGTCAATGGCTCTCTGCATCTTACCGACGGAGTTACCAGTGCCGTCGACAGCTGTATTTATTGCATATACGGAGCAGAAATGTAAGTGTCCAAATCATACACACAGATCCATTGAATGATAAATGTTTTTAAACAATGCGGATGAACCGAATATACGAAGGAAACTTTTAAAATTATCTTCAGCATTAACAACAGCCTTGAAATAAGAGCGCAAGATTTATCTGATAATCAGATGCATGAAAGTAGCATTTGTTTCATTAGCAAACAGACATCTGGCACATTTTCTCTCAGAATCATTCGCTGATGGAGAGGAAAAGTTAAATAGAGATGAAGACGTTTTAACACTGAAAGAGAAGCGATATCGCTCTCATAGACGTGCCAGGCTAAATCTGCAGCTAAACTGAATAAAAGCAGAATGAACTGATGAAACTAAAAAAAAAAAAAAACCCACAAACAATTTATGAATGATGCAGTGCTAATTGACATTTATTACAGTACAGAAACTATAAAGTATATTTTCTACCTTATTCTGTGCAGAAAATTTAAATAATTGCTAATTAAATGTAGCCTATATAAAACAATCATAAAATTGCCATTCGGAAAAAAAATATTGATTACAAATGATTGATTATTGTCCAGCAGTGTATTTGATTTATTGCAGCTAATTAAAAGTAATTAAAAAAGAAGATAATTCCTTGTAAAAAATAAATAAATAAATAATAATAATAATAATAATAATAATTCAGAAATTATGGCTACGCCCCTGGTGTGGCAAAATGTTAGGTTATACATAATACACTTTAAGCTCTTTTTTAAAAACTTGGCTTAGATACATTTTTACGTATGCCATGTCACATCATTAAACTAGCATTTAACAATGGACAAAAGTGTTTTTTTTTTTTCTAACCTATTTAAACCTATTTAAATAATCCCGTGAATGCACTTAAATAATGCAGAATCCAATTGTTATAATCTAATCGAATCAAATTTAATTGTGAATCGAATTGAATTGAATCGTTCTGAATTTGCAAAAATCGTTCTTGAATTGATTTGAAAACCTATGAATCGTAATCGAATCAAATCGCTGCCTTGCCAAAGATTCACAGCCCTACTTATTACTTATAAAGCCCTGAATGGTTTAGCACCTCAGTATTTGAATGAGCTCCTTTTACATTATACTCCTCTACGTCTGCTACGTTCTCAAAACTCAGGCAATTTTCTAATACCTAGAATATCAAAATCAACTGTGGGTGGCAGATCCTTTTTCTTATTTGGCGCCTAAAATCTGGAATAACCTACCTAACATTGTTCGGGAGGCAGACACACTCTTGCGGTTTAAATTTAGATTAAAGACCCATCTCTTTAACTTGACTTACACATAACATACTAATATGCTTTTAATATCCAAATCCGTTAAAGGAATTTTAGGCTGCATTAATTAGGTAAACCGGAACTGGGAACACTTCCCATAACACCCTATGTACTTGCTACATCATTAGAACAATGGCATCTACGCTAATATTTGTCTGTTTCTCTCTTATTCCGAGGTCACCGTAGCCACCAGATCCAGTCTGTATCCAGATCTGAGGGTCACTGCAGTCACTCGGATCCAGTACATATATTCTGCACAATCTGACTTTGCTGCAGCCTGGAATTGAACTACTGGTTTCGTCTGGTCAGAGGAGAACTGGCCCCCCAACTGAGCCTGGTTTCTCCCAAGGTTCTCCATTCTGTCACCGATGGAGTTTCGGTTCCTTGCCGCTATCGCCTCTGGCTTGCTTAGTTGGGGTCACTTCATCTACAGCGATATCATTGACTTGATTGCAAATAAATGCACAGACACTATTTAACTCAGTGATCCTCAAATCTGGCTCGCGAGATCCACTTTCCTGCGAAGTTTAGCTCTAACCCTAATCAAATCAAACACGCATGAGTTTGCTAATCAATGTCTTCAGGATCATTAGAAAATCACAGGCAGGTGTGTTTAATTAGAGCCGGAGCTAAACTCTGCAGGAAACTGGATCTCGCAAGCCAGATTTGAGGATCACTGATTTAACTGAACAGAGATGACATCACTGAATTCAATGATGAACTGCCTTTAACTATCATTTTGCATTATTGACACACTGTTTTCCTAATGAATGTTGTACATTTGCTTTGACGCAATGTATTTTGTTTAAAGCGCTATATAAATAAATAAAGGTGACAAAAAGGACAGGACTGCAAGATATGTTCTCTGATGAAAGTAAATTTTGCATTTCCTTTGGATATCAGGGTCCCAGAGTCTGCAGGAAGAGAAGAGAGGCACACAATCCACGCTTGAGGTCCAGTGTAAAGTTTCCAGTCAGTGATGGTTTAGGGTGACATGTCATCTGCTGGTGTAGGTCCACTGTGTTTTCTGAGGTCCAAGGTCAACGCAGCCGTATACCAGGAAGTTTTAGAGCACTTCATGCTTCCTGCTGCTGACCAACTCTATAGAGATGCAGATTTCATTTTCCAACAGGACTTGGCACCTGCACACAGTGCCAAAGCTACCAGTACCCTGTTCTTAATTGGCCAGCAAACTCGCCTGACCTTAACCCCATAGAAAACCTATGTGGTATTGTGAAGAGGAAGATGCGATATAACAGACACAACAATGCAAAAGAGCTGAAGGTCACTATCAGAGCAACCTGGGCTCTCATAACACCTGAGCAGTGCCACAGACTGATCGACTCCATGCCACACCACATTGATGCAGTAATTCCGGCAAAAGGAGCCCCAACTAAGTATTGAGTGCTGTACATGCTCATACTTTTCATGATCATACTTTTCAGTTGGCCAGGATTTAAAAAAAATAATTTATTTGTATTGGTCTTAAATTATATTCAAATTTTCTGAGATACTGAATTTGGGATTTTTCTTAGCTGTCAGTTATAATCATCAAAATTAAAAGAAATAAAAATGTGAAATATATATGTCTGTGTGTAATGAATGAATATAATATACACGTCTCACTTTTTGAACGGAATTAGTGAAATAAATCAACTTTTTGATAATATTCTAATTATATGACCAGCACCTGTAAACTCTCATCCTGTTCTATTCCGACGAGGAAGGCTGTCCGGGATTCCCTGCAAGTCCTGTAATGGCTATGGATGCCTTCTGTGAACTCTCTGCATGTCCTGTTCAGGCCAAGGAGACAACATTTGAACTCTCTTCCTGTCCTGTCACGGCTATGAAGGCCGCTTATAAACTTTTCTCCTGCCTTGAACCAGCTGAGGAGGCATCTCGGAACTCTTGACTTTTTCTAAACCTATCATAAAGGCCAATTATAGACTTTTGATCTGCTCTGATCAAGCCGAGGAGGCTGCCTATGAACTCTCAGCCCTGTCTGTCACAGCCAAGGACACTGTCTGTGAATTTTCTTACTGTTCTGTTGCAGCTGCAAGAGCCATTCTGGAATTCTCAAAACAACCTATTATGACTGAGGCCCCTGCCCTGTTAACCCTTTCATGGCCATAGGGGCTGGTAACAAACCTTTTGTCATGAGCCCAGAAGCCACTAATATATTTTCTGTATGTCTACATATTGCTAGTGATTCTGATTTTGAACTTTATGTCAGTCCTCTTTCAGTCTGTAAGTCTGATGTTGAGCCATTTGTCTGTCCACTTTCAAGTAATGTGTTTGAAGTTCCTGTCAGTCCCATTAGAATCAGTGAACCAGTTATCTACCCCCTAAGTTCAGTCGGAACCCCAGAAACCATAACTAAACTCTCTGAAGGCTAGTGTGTTTTTAGTGTCCTGCAGCAGTAGTGTGCTGTCAGTGCAGCTGAACAGTTCTGTGTCCAAATGCACGCAATAGGCTTAATCTTGCCACAAAACACTGGCAAAAGTAATTTCCATAAATGTGACAGGGGGAATAGTATGAAGATATTTTAATTATTTAATAATAAACTAGTGTTTTCTGAGACTGCGTAGCAAGGATGAAGTTGCTGATCCTGACTAGTTATTTCATTAGACGCACCATTCGAGAAAAGTGCATTTTTATGGATTATGATGGTGTATCAACTGAAAAATGTTCTGCAAAGCATCTCCGCACAAACTATTGGATATAGTGCACATTTATCTAGGTTTAATGTTTAAACATTGTTATATGCTTGAACTGTTTTATATCTATAGATTTTATTTAAGACAAGCTATGATGATTTGAAAAGGTTAAATTGATTAAACATACAGCAGTCTCTCTCTCTCTCTCTCTCTCTCTATATATATATCCCCTTTCTAGGCACCTCCTTTTTTGGCATGGAGACAGAAATGACATACCCAAAATAAAAAGGTTTCTGCTCATGATTCTTTCTGACTAGATACATATTCAACATATGTTCACAAAGCTGACACTTTAAAGTTTACTGTTCAAGAATCAGAATCACTCAGACTGTTATGATAATAGAGATATATAAGCTAAACATAAAAACAAAAATACAAATATTAAAAACATATTTTTTAAATGTATTTAAAAAATGTGTTGATGTAAGATATGAGTTTAGAAATAGAGTGTAGCTAAAGCCACAAGTCTTTCAAAACTTCATTAGAAATTTCATAATCTAATCTGTAAAACTGTGAATTTTATGAAATATTTTCTAAGGCCATGTCATGTGTGTTTTTTAGAGAAGGCAAATCAGATTGATTTATGGCCCTTGTCATCCCTGTAAGATCTCACATGTAAACTCTTCTGTGAATTCTGTATGTGTGTTGGCTTTGCAAAACTCCCCATTCATGATTGTATTGTTTTCACCAAACGAGTCTTTCACACCTCCGCCAGGTACGACACATTATCCGCATTATTCTTTTATCATTATTCTTTTGTTTTTATTCCACCTTTATTAGCACTGATTGTGGTTTTTCAGGCTTTACAAACCAACAAAGCAGCGATCTCACTTCAGTCTCTCTTTGCATTTAGCCCTTATTTATCAAAAGTCTTAATATAAAAATACAACAAAACATTTTCTTACGACATTGACGTGAATTATTGAGACAAAAATGCATTATGAAGAAGAAAAGCACCTGCTATTAGTAGCATCGGAGCTAACGTTAGCATCAAGCTACATCAGACAATTTATGAAATTATTAGTACACTTTTATACAAAACTCACTTTAAACCCCGATCGAGTGTTTATAATAACTTCCTTTAGCGATCAGGGGTGGAATTTGGTCGTTTACTATTGTAAAAATATGTTATTTGTAGCCTTTTTCTTCGCTGCACAAGTTAGCATTTCCCATGTACATTTTTTTTGTATATTTTATAAAATGCCCCAGATCTCATGAAAATCTCATACCAAGCTTTTCTATCGTAATCGCGGGTTTATTATTCGGATATTTCGTGTATACAGAGGTGTTTCAGTGTTGTTGTGAGCAGATATGAACCAGGAACTGTTCACGAACCATGTGACACGATCTGACGCTGTCCGGTTTTGGGACTGTCAGATTGACAACCCAAAGGTCCAATCAGAGTCTGTCTGGGTCACAGCTCGAGCACACGGAAGCAAACAAACAGAGACGGCTCTGGCAGAGGCTATTTATCATCAGATCGCGTAAATCAGTGGAAAATGAATAGAAATGACGATTCTGTCTGAAGAAATATGAAGTAAACATCAGTAAATATATCCATATATCTCCGCAGATATGCATCTTTGGTCTATAAATCCTTATTGACGCTGTTCAGTGAGTCTATGTGAACACAAATAAACCGCTGCAGACGTGACTGAATATGAGTGAGTGGTGAATTTCTATTCAAAATGGGGCATAATACGGATTTATTATTTTGCACTCCCGACATAAATCACTAAATATCTGTCACTGCAACAAATATCGAAGCTAGAGTCTTTAAACTTTCAATTGATGCACAGTTTGTCCAGATCAAGAGAGTGATGTTTAATGTGCTGTGAAAGTGAAACAATAATACACTGGGGCCGTCGGCGATGTTTGCACGTAAAGGGGATATATATATATATATATATATATATATATATATATATATATATATATATATATATATATATATATATATTTAACAAACAAAAAGTTGCTCCAAAAGTTTTTCTAAATTAACTTAATTAAATATTTATAAATATAAATGTAACTATTTTAATATCTGAAACAGTAGTATAAGCTGTTTTGGGAGAAGGAGAAAAAAAGACGGGCTTGTGTCAGACTCGGGGAAGTAATTCTAATAAGCTGTCGGACACACGCAGGGCTTGCCTTGGGTTCCTGCTCTGGTGGTCTTCTGTTCCTCCTGCTCCACCCTGGTGGTCTTTATCCTGTGTGCTCTGCCCTGGTGGGCTTCTGTCCCATCTATTCTGGTTTTCTACTCTGTCTGCTCTGGTGGTCTTTTGCTCCTCAGTATTGGTCTTCAGCTCTGTCTGCTCCATCCTGCTGGTCTTCTTTCCTGCTATGGTGGTCTTCTGCTCTGTCTGTTCAGGCCTGGTGGTCTTTTGCTCTGTCTGATCCAGTATTCCCAATTTTCTGAGTCTAGCCTTAGTCTTGTTCTTAGTCTGTTTTTCTGTGTTTGTACTCTATCCTGTTTTCTATTTTTGCCTGTTCTTTGCCTGCCCTGAATGATTTCGCCTGTCTTGGATTTCCCCCTGTTCTGATACTATTTACCTTTCACCTGGACTATTGCTTGTGTTTTGGAATACCCCTTTGGGTTACCCTGTTTGGACATTGTTCACTGGAGATCAACCTCGCCTGTTTACTGGACTACTTTTATGTCTTGCCCACATTTAACTGTTTGCCATTGTTTGACCCATGCCTGTTATATGACCCCGTCTTGGGCATAAAGCCTTGCAAATGGATCCGCACGTCTCATGTCTCTTCGCCCCATTAAAATATCTAAGACAAAAAGATTCAGTGAAGATTTAATTATTATTATTATTATTATTATTTTAGTTTTTGTATATATTAATTAGGGCAGGGACTCGATTAAAAAAAATTAATCTAATTAATTAGAGGCTTTGTAATCAATTAATCGAAATTAATCTCATTTTAATCGCATATAAATATTTGACCTGAAAACAGTGAGAAGTAATTTTTTTTTCACATGGATTTATAGTATACCATTGAATAATGACTGAATACATAAGCTTAAGCAACAAAATATTGTTTATTTTTGTTCAACCAAGTATAGCAGACCAGTGCAATTTTTGCCATGAAGTGTAGCAATAGCATATTTAGAAACAATTTAGAAATAGTACATTTCAGAAATTCAGGAAGCTTATAGGTGCTGGAACCTTCTGTAAAGAGTTTTTTTTAAACAAACATTGGACATTGGAAACACTGACTATTAGAAAACATCTCTCTGTTGCTTCAGAGGCCATAACATACTAAGTCCAACTCTCAATAACCTTGGCCAAAACAATAAAGAGTTCAACATAAACTGTTGCACCAACAAAATAATATATAGTTCAACATAAAGTGTAAAGTCCACGTTAGCTGCTATATGTTTTGCGTTGAGGTGGTACTTGAGGCTCGATGTGCTGCAGTGATATGCGGAGCGAACGCTAGTTGGTGCTTCAGTATAATCGGTCCGCCGAAACAAATCCAGTGAGAAACGTTCCGCGGTGCAAAAATAAGTTATTAAAAATGCGGGAATTTTTTTTTTTTCTGTAATTAATTAATCTTAGTTAACGCGTTATTTTTTGTGTAATTAATTAATCTCAATTAACGCGTTAAAGTCCCGGCCCTAATATTAATTAATTTACTGTTAACTAATAATATATGCTACACAATATAAAAAAGTGACAATATGATGTTACATAAGACTTGATATTCATTTTTTCATCAAAGAATCCTGAAGTACAATGAAGCTGTTGAACTCTACAACTCTTCTGCTATTCTGTTTTTTTTTTTTTTTTTGGAAGTCACAAACAATGTGCAGCAGTGTATACAACTATATTTATTTAAACACTTTGCATTTCTGAAAGTCTGCTTTTGTAAGTGAACAATTCAGGTCAATTTTAGTTAAAAGCAAAACAGAATCATGGGAATATTAGATAATTTGATAACAAGTTGTGGAATGGCTTTCAGTAAACTTCAACACACTAAAGATTATGTGTCCCTGGTAGCATTTAACAAAACCTAGCAGAGCACAAAATGCACACTTCAATGCACATCCTACCCCCACTGGCACAGATCTGGCTTATTATTGTGTTCATGGCAAGTCTAAACCCACAGTGAATGTCCTGAAGCGTATACTAGTGTAGTGTGTGGCAGGTGATGACAAAAACCATCACAGAACATTACAGACCCATTACATTCTCACTATGCCTCATTGGCTTGCCGCTGTGCACTCTTGAACCCTCTGACAGTTGATGTGTTAAGATAGGTTTAGAGAAGTTTGATTTACCTCTCATGCTTCAGACGCCAAATACGGTTGTTTAATCCTTTGCCCTCTTCTTCTCTCTAAAATTGCCTCTCACCTTCTTTGACTTACTTAATTCAATTGACCAAAAACATAATGTCAGAGGAGATTCCTTTGCTTCTGGAATGGAAAGGATACCAAAAGTATTCTAAGTTTAACCCTCTACCTCACGCATTATGATAGACCTACATATATATATATATATATATATATATATATATATATATATATATATATATATATATATATATATATATATATATATATATAAAAGAATGGTTTAACTTGTGCTGTAAAAAAAGAGAGAGAAAGAAACATTATTTTAAGGTTCTTTATGTTCACATACGGCAACAGTATACAATACTGGATCTAACATAGAATAAGTGTAAGTTTACTTATAGTTAATATTTTCCTCAGAAATATTGTTTGTGTTGATTCAGTTGGTGCTATTATAAGCTTTAACACAGTATTTATAATTGACACCTCATACACATACTGTCCAACAAATTGTACTTTTATTTATTCTATGCTTTTATTTTTTCCATTCTTTTTTGCACACTGTTGCTGCTTGGCAACACATACATTTGAACTACTTACAAAAAATTAAATTCATTAAAAAACACTCTAATGTCACACGCAGAAGGCAACGCAATGTTCCACAAAAAAAAAAAAAAAAAAAAAAAAATATTCCCCCATTCATCTTGTACTGCACCTCTTTCTTTCTCTGTAGGTCTACAATATTCTGGTACAACCCCTACATATCTCTGATTATGTCTTCATTACATCTACCTGTGTGCCCCCACCCCCTATAACGATTAATTTTAAATGAAACCTTCCCTGTCTTCCCCCTCCCATCTTTCCTCCATAGTATCCTCCTCTCTTCTCTAACCTCTTGTATAGACAATATTTGTCCTCTCTCCTCCAGGCCAGCACGGGCTGCCCCTTGTAGCCCCTGGTTATCTGATGTTCTTCGTGAGCACTGGACCAAACTCAGGGCAGCAGAGACAAAATGGTCCAAATCAAAAGATACCTCAGACCTGAGGATGTATCGGTCTTTGATTTCATCTTTCTCTGCTGAACTCAATACTGTACAATCTTCATATTTCCACAACAGGATCAACAGTGCTCCAGGCACACACACAATCTCTTAAAAACATTCAATTCTCCCCTCTGCCCCGCTTTACCACCTCCCACCACTTTTTCATCATTTCTTCACAGACAAAACCAGAATTATAGGTAGTCCGTTCTCAGCCCACAACAAACAGGACTTCAAATCAATCACATCCACAGCTAAAACTCCCATCTTCTCCTTCTGTACACTCACTGAGGCAGAAATATCAAAACCTCTCCTCTCCAGCCATTCTACAGCATGCCCTCTAGACCCAATCCCCTCACACCTTCTCCAAGCAATCTCTCCTACACATTTATCAACACTCACACACATCATCAACACATCTCTCCTCATAGGCACATTCAAGCAGGCTCAGGTAACCCCACTGTTTAAAAAACCTACATTAAACACTTCTCTTACAGATAGCTACAGACATATCTCTCACCTTCCATTCATAGCGAAAACCCTCGAAAGTGTTGTTTTCAACCAGATATCATTTTTTTTCCTTCACAGAACAACAAACAGAACACTAACCAGTCAGGTTTCAGGAGTGGCCATTCAACGGAGACTGCGCTCCTGTCAGTCATGGAAGCCCTCCGGATTGCAAAATCTGATTCCAAACCATCAGTTCTCATACTGCTGGATTTATCTGCTGCTTCTGACACTGTCAATCATCAGATCCATCTGTCTGCCCTCTCATCACTGGGCATCAGAGGGATTCCACGTTGCTGGTTTGAATCCTATCTTACTGAAAGGTCTTTCAGGGTGGCTTGGGGAGGGGAGGGAAGGGGAGGGGAGATATCCAAATCACATCAACTTGTCACTGGGGTTCCTCAGGGATCAGTTCTTGGATCAAAAAGCAGTTATTGTAAATGAAATTATCACAGATAATAGTATTGATGTACTCTGCTTGACTGAAACCAGGCTAAAACCAAATGATTATGTTGGTCTAAATGAGTCTACTCCACCAAACTACTGTTATAAGCATGAGCCCTGTCAGACTGGTCGTGGCGGAGGTGTTGCAACAATATATAGTGATATTCTCAATGTTACCCAGAAAACAGGATAAAAGTTCAACTCTTTTGAAATACTTCTGCTAAATGTTACACTGTCAGACATGCAAAAGAAATCTAATGTATCTCTTGCTCTGGCTACTGTGTATAGACCACCAGGGCCGTATACAGAATTCCTAAAAGAATTTGCAGATTTCCTCTCAGACCTTCTAGTTACAGTTGATAAGGCGCTAATCATGGGAGATTTTAATATTCACGTTGATAATACAAATGATGCATTAGGACTTGCGTTTACTGACCTAATAAACTCCTTTGGAGTCAAGCAAAATGTCACCGGGCCCACTCATCGTTTTAATCATACACTAGATTTAATTATATCGCATGGAATCGATCTTACTGCTATAGATATTGTACCTCAAAGTGATGATATTACAGACCATTTCCTTGTATCGTGCATGCTGCGTATAACTGATATTAACTATATGTCTCAGCGATACCGTCTGGGCAGAACTATTGTTCCAGCCACCAAAGAAAGATTCGCAAATAACTTGGCTGATCTATCTCAACTGCTATTTGTACCCAAAAATACACATGAATTAGACGAAATTACTGACAACATGGGCACTATTTTCTCTAATACATTAGAAGCTGTTGCCCCCATCAAATTGAAAAAGGTTAGAGAAAAATGTACTGTGCCATGGTATAACAGTAATACTCACTCTCTCAAGAAAGTAACTCGTAGTCTTGAACGCAAATGGAGAAAAACTAACTTAGAAGTTTTTAGAATTGCATGGAAAAACAGTATGTCCAGCTATAGACAGGCTCTAAAAACTGCTAGGGCAGAGCATATACACAAACTCATTGAAAATAACCAAATCAATCCAAGGTTTTTATTTAGCACAGTGGCTAAGTTAACAAATTACCAGACGCCACCTGATTCAAATATTCCATCAATGTCAAATAGTAATGACTTCATGAATTTCTTCACTGATAAAATAGATAACATTAGAAATACAATAGCGAATGTAGATTCTACAGCGTCTAACACTTCAGTTTCATCCATCACACCCAAAGATAAACTGCAGTGCTTTGCAAATATAGGAATGGAAGAGCTAAATAAACTTATCACTATATCTAAACCAACAACATGTTTATTAGATCCTGTACCCACTAAATTACTTAAAGAGCTGTTACCTGTAGCCGAAGAACCGCTTCTCAATATCATTAACTCGTCATTATCTTTAGGTCACGTCCCAAAACCATTCAAGCTGGCAGTTATTAAGCCTCTTATTTAGAAACCAAAACTAGATCCTAGTGTACTGGCAAATTATAGGCCTATTTCAAATCTTCCATTTATGTCTAAAATTTTAGAAAAAGTTGTGTCTGTTCAATTGAGCACCTTCCTGCATAAAAATGATCTGTATGAAGAATTTCAGTCAGGTTTTAGGCCCCACCATAGCACAGAAACTGCACTTGTTAAAATTACAAATGACCTGCTCCTTGCGTCAGATCAAGGCTGCATCACATTTCTAGTCTTAGTTGATCTTAGTGCTGTGTTCGACACCATAGATCATGACATACTCATAGATCGATTACAAAACTATACAGGTATTCAAGGGCAGGCTATAAGTTGGTTTAGATCCTACCTGTCCGATCGCTACCATTTTGTTTACTTAAATGGGGAGTCATCTCATTTATCATCAGTAAAATATGGAGTGCCACAAGGATCCCTCCTAGGTCCCCTTCTATTTTCAATATACATGCTGCCCCTTGGTAATATTATTAGTAAAATACGGAATTAGCTTCCACTGTTATGCTGATGATACTCAGCTATATATCTCAACGAGACCAGATGAAACTTCCCGATTATCTAAGCTAATAGAGTGTGTTAAAAATGTAAAAGATTGGATGACAAATAATTTTCTCCAATTAAATTTGGATAAGACAGAGATATTAATTATTGGACCAAAAAACACTACACAGAATCTTGTAGATTACAATCTGCAACTAGACGGATGTACTGTTACTTCCTCTACAGTCAGAAATCTGGGTGTTATATTAGACAGCAATTTGTCTTTTGAAAATCATGTTTCCAATGTTACAAAAACTGCATTCTTCCATCTTAGAAACATTGCCAAGCTACGAAACATGTTATCTGTTTCTGATGCAGAAAAACTAGTTCATGCAATTATGACCTCTAGACTGGACTATTGTAATGCACTTCTAGGTGGTTGTCCTGCTTCGTCAATAAACAAGCTACAGGTAGTCCAAAATGCAGCAGCTAGAGTCCTTACGAGGTCAAGAAAATATGATCATATTACCCCAATTTTACAGTCTCTGCACTGGCTACCTATTAAGTTCTGTATCAGTTACAAAATATCATTACTTACCTATAAGGCCCTAAATGGTTTATCTCCTGCGTACTTAACTAGCCTTCTACCATGCTACAACCCATCACGCACCCTAAGGTCACAAAGCGCTGGACTTTTGGTAGTTCCTAGGATAGCAAAGTCCACTAAAGGAGGTAGAGCTTTCTTACATTTGGCTCCCAAACTCTGGAATAGCCTTCCTGATAATGTTCGGGGTTCAAACACACTCTCTCTGTTTAAATCTAGATTAAAAACACATCTCTTTCGCCAAGCTTACGAATAATGTATTTTTTAAATTGTGAGTGTAGTTGCATCTGATCAAATATGCATTTTTATTCATTAGCTTGGGTTAAACTAATTTTACTTTGTTGGATCAGCAGCTATGCTAATGATGTCTCTATTTTGTTTCTATGTTTTGCCACGGGATTTACATCCCTAACTAGGATTTACACAAGCTCCAGTCTGGATCCAGAACACCTGAGAAGAGATAATGCTGACCCTCAGAGGACCCCAGATGATGCTAACCTTGAATCAACAAACAGAACTAACAATTATTGCTGCATGTGTGACTGCATCATATAATAACTATTAATTAATAATATTGATAGTTCATCGTCTAGCTGACTACGTCTTGTATTATTATTATTATTTTTTATTTTTTATAAAATCCTGTCAAAAGTGCACAAACTACTGGCTACTACTAAATATTATAGAAACATCATTTTCTGTAAAGTTGCTTTGTAACGATTTCTATTGTAAAAAGCGCTATACAAATAAACTTGAATTGAAATTTAATTGAATTGGACCCCTTCTCTTCTCCATATACACAACATCACTGGGTCCCATCATACAGACACATGGATTGTTATGCTAATGAAACACAGCTCAATCTTTCACTGCAAGCAGATGATCCAACAGTAGCTGCACAGATCTCTCACACGGATCTTGCACAACATAGAAATATCAGGCCCTTTCTAACGGAGGATGCTCCACAACTTCTTGTCCAGGCTCTTGTCATTTCTAGGCTGGACTATTTCAATGCTATTCTGGCTGGACTTCAATCAAGTACAATCAAATCCCTACAAATGATTCAGAATGCAGCGGCACAACTGGTCTTCAACGAACCCAAAAGAGCCCACGTTACACCTCTATTTATCTCCTTGTACTGGCTACCGGTTGTGGCTCGCATCAAGTTCAAGACATTGATGCTTGCATATAGAACAGCCACAGGCTCAGCACCCACCTACTTCCACTCACTATTATGAATCTACATCCCCTCTAGAAGTCTAGTGAGCGACACCTCTTGGTACCTTCACAGAAAGTCTCAAAATCACTTTCCAGAACATTCTCATTCACCATTCCTGGCTGGTGCAATGATCTTCCCACCCCTACCCGGAATTCTGAATCCCTAACAATTTTTAAGTAACAGCTGAAAACTAATCTCTTTTAAAACTACTTGGCTTCATCATAAAAAAATAAATAAAAAATGTTCTCTTTATTTAATGTAATCCGTCTAGCTTGTACTTATTTGAACAATGTCTAAAACTTGGAATTACATGGACTTCCCGTGTCTGTTTGCCTCTTTAAGAAGAATCACTTTATGTATCCCCAACTGTAGGTCACTTTGGATAAAAGTGTCTGCAAAATGACTAAATGTAAATGTAAATAACAGTGATGTTTCTGATTTCTTTTTGTGGAAGTGACTGTCACGGTTTTACGCTGCCTGAAGGAATACGGAGTCGAGGATAAACGGAATAAGGTTTTTAATATATCCAACACAGGGGATATCCAACATGGAGCACAGAGGTAGACACACGTAAGTAGCAAGTGATCACAAGTGAGCACAAGTGAGGAGCAAGTGGTAATGAAGACCCGACAACACAGAACTGAAAGGACAAGGCTTAAGTACAACAGATAATTGGGGAACCACAGGTGGATGGAATCATTAAATTAACAGGGACATGGAACACATGAGGAAGATAATAGACACCTGGGAACTAATCAAACTAAACACGGAAGACAGAAACTGGGTCACGGGCAAAAGCAAGCTAAATGAGTCCAGGTGTGTGACAGTACTCCCCCCTCCCGGTAGGTGCGTCCTCGCACCGTAGAAACAACAGGGGGAGGCGTGGGTGGGAACTTGGGAGGAGGTTCCGGTGGAGGACGGACTCCCAGGAGGGGGCCAGCAGACAGGGACCACAGAAGGAGGAGCCAGGGAGGAGACGGAGGAAGGAGCCAGGGAGGAGACAGGAGCAGGAGGAGCCAGATGGTCCACCAGAGACCAGCCAGGACTGAGATCCAAGGTGGAGTCGACGGCGGGAGGAGCCATGGTGAAGGAAGGGTCGACGACACCAGGGGGCCGACAGGCGGAGACTGCACCGGTGGGTGAGGAGCCCAAGATGGAGCAGCACAGCCGCAGAGCCAGGGTGACGACGAGGATCCGGAGGGCCTAGGTGGAGCTGAAGGCTCAGGCGACCAAGGTGGAGGCGGGGTCTCGGCAGACCGCTGTGGAGCCGGAGTGACCGAGGATGGAGGTGGAACCGGAGGGAAGGAGGAGCCTGACAGAGCCGGAGGGATGGAGTGACGAGGTGGAACCAGAGGAGTGAAGTCCCGAGGCGGCGGATGGTCGACGACTGACCAAGGTGGAGCCGGAGGGACGAGGGAGCCCGGTGGAGCAGGTGGGATGACAGGCCACGGTGGAGACGAGGGAGCTAAGAGCCAAGGCGGAGCCGCTGGGTCGAAGGACCGAGGATGAGTCCAGGGCTCGGAGGCTGGAGGCGGAGACAGGGCCTTAACACGCCAAGGCGGAGCTGGAGACTGGCAGTCCAGCGGCGAACCACCGCGCCCCGATGGCGCGGACTGAGGGTGAGCTGCGGGACTGGCTGGCACCAGCAGGGATGACGAGGAACTGGCTGGTCTAGGAGGAGGAGAGAGGAGAAGGATGGGAGGAAGGACAGGAGGATCAGGACTGGACGGAACCAGCGAAAGAGGAGTAGAGGGACCAGCAGGTTTGGGAGGAGGCGGGAGAGGGAGGCTGGGAGGGAATACAGGAGACACAGAAGATTCAGGGCTGGGCGGAACCAGCGGAGACACAGAAGATTCAGAGCTGGGCGGAACCAGCGGAGACACAGAAGATTCAGGGCTGGGCGGAACCAGCGGAGACACAGAAGATTCAGGGCTGGGCGGAACCAGCGGAGAAACAGAAGATTCAGGGCTGGGCGGAACCAGCGGAGAAACAGAAGATTCAGGGCTGGGCGGAACCAGCGGAGACACAGAAGATTCAGAGCTGGGCGGAACCAGCGGAGAAACAGAAAACTCAGGGCTGGGCGGAACCAGCGGAGAAACAGAAGATTCTGAGCTGGGCGGAGCCAGCGGAGATACAGGAAACTCAGGGCTGGGCGGAACCAGCGGAGAAACAGAAAACTCAGGGCTGGGCGTAACCAGCGGAGAAACAGAAAACTCAGGGCTGGGCGTAACCAGCGGAGAAACAGAAAACTCAGGGCTGGGTGGAACCAGCGGAAATGGAGCAGAGGAAATGACTGGAGGAGGTAGGAGTGGGAGACTGAGAGGGTATACAGGGGAATCAGGGCTGGACGGAACCAGCGGGGAAACAGGAAAATTAGGGATTACCTCCATAGACCAGTCCATCAGATCCAGAGCTTGCTCCTTATGACCTTCAGAGACTGTATACAGCTCACCCTCAGTCGCAGGAGTGTGGGCAGGGCTTTCCTCCACGCCCTCGATCTCCACGAGGACTCCCACGATGCACGGTGTTGCCGGCTCACACACCTGGTCAGTCGCGCTCTCGAGTTCCGGCTCCCTGTCAGTGGATGGCTCGGGCTCTGCGGCTGCGGTGGGCTCTGGCTCCGTGCGGCGTGATGGTGGCTGGCTGGTCTCTGGGTCGGGAGTGGGGCTGGCGAGGTCCTCTATGGGGCAGACGGTGAGAGGCGACCCATTTCTCGCCAGAGTCCACTCCACGTATGCGGCGAAATCCTCTCGAGGACCATCTTCGGACGACAACGCTCTGCATTTGGAGTTCAGGCTGGTGTTGTAGAAGGTGCAGAGCGCGCCGTCCGGGTAGCTGGTGGCATTAGCTAATAGGAAAAACTGTTTGGTATGGTCCTCGAGAGAACGTCCTTCCTGCTTCAGCAGGAGGATGAGGAATTCGGGACGATAGAGGGGATCCATAGACACTAAGAAACAAAAAGACTTTGAAAACACAAAAACAAAACGGAGGGAAAAAACACGCAGTTTTCTATTTTCTCTTTTGAGGTCGGGTCTTCTGTCACGGTTTTACGCTGCCTGAAGGAATACGGAGTCGAGGATAAACGGAATAAGGTTTTTAATATATCCAACACAGGGGATATCCAACATGGAGCACAGAGGTAGACACACGTAAGTAGCAAGTGATCACAAGTGAGCACAAGTGAGGAGCAAGTGGTAATGAAGACCCGACAACACAGAACTGAAAGGACAAGGCTTAAGTACAACAGATAATTGGGGAACCACAGGTGGATGGAATCATTAAATTAACAGGGACATGGAACACATGAGGAAGATAATAGACACCTGGGAACTAATCAAACTAAACACGGAAGACAGAAACTGGGTCACGGGCAAAAGCAAGCTAAATGAGTCCAGGTGTGTGACAGTGACACAGACTGGTCCATGTTTGTTACTGACGTTTTAGATTGCTTTCAGCAATTACCGACAAGATAATGCAGTCTGTAAGAAATCAAGCCACAGAACAGGAAAAAAAAAATAAAAAATAAACTGAATGTCATGTAACAAAATAAATAAATAAATAAATAATAATAATAATAATAATAATAATAATAATAATAAAAACACTGATAATGTTCTCATAAAGAGACAGTGGCAAGGAAATGAACACAAAGATTAAGTTGCCATATGGCCACACCATGTGGTAGAGGGTTAAGAATACAAGCATGACACCCCTAACTAATCCCAAACTAAATGTAGATACATTATTATTTTATAGAAATGTATAGCTCGTACTTGATTATTCAGAATCGTTAAGTAAATAATATAATAAGTAAATAGTTGGTGAAGCATTTATTAATTATATCAATAAATGCACAGATTCTAAAGTTTTTATTATAACAAGTTTATATGAGATGTCAAGAGTTATCGTTGTACATATCAAAACTTTTTTTTTTTTTTGTTAACTACAAATTATTAATGTTTCACGGTGCTACTGTGAGGGAGCACGGAGCGAGAAATGAGGAGACAAGGAGTACACACAGACGCTCTGTTTGGTGTGAGAGCATGTCATGTCGAGGAGACAGTGTGTTTTTAATTGTAAAGGCAAGTTTGTTTTATTTTCACTGCCAAAGAATGAAGATCAGAAGAACCAATGGCTAAAATTCATTTTTACCACAATACCAGAGCAGTACAACAAATCCTTGTTGTGTTCACAACATTTCACTGATGACTGCTTTTCTGATCTCGGTGAGTACAGCAGGATTTTCAAAGCGTTTGGCCATAAAAGAGGGATCATTACCAACTTTATTTAGAACAAAGAGAATCTCCGAATCACAACGCAAAGTATGATTATGAAGTTATGTGTTTGTTTTCTCCCGAGCGTCTTATCAGTATGTGTGCTGTCTGCAGCCTTTGTTTGTGCTGATCGTCATGTACAAACACGTCATTAAAATGAAGTGTAACTCCGTGAATACTCAACGAAGAGACATGAGAGAGATATCTATAGAAAGCTTGACATGTCTATTTTAAGACTAAACAAGTGCTGCCGAAAACAGATATTCTGTGATAAAGTAATCCATATGAAAACAACGCGATGTCTGTTTTTCATGTCTCCCTTCCTTATATCTTATGTGCCCCCCCACCCCTGGCGCGTTGAACGCGCTATTCAGATTCAAACTGAAGCGCGCGGCTTGAATACACCCACACAGAAGAAAAAGCAGCGAGACTGTTCAAGTTTTTTTTTTTTTATTTTACTGTTTGCTTCGCGATGAGAGGAATAAGACATAATTCACCCCAAACAGATGCTAACCCTCTTGGATGCTAACGCATAGTTTACCGTGGAGGTGTGTGCGGAACAACCAATCAAACCTGACTATGTTAGTTGACCAATCAGAACACAGTATGCCACCGAAAGGTGGGGTTTAAGGAAACTGAATCTTGAACAGCTTCACACGAACCGTTTGGGGATCTCTGAGAATTGAGGTAATTTTAAAATTATATTTTGACAAAATGACAATGTTTTTTAACTTTGGATGGATTTAAACCTAATGTACAGGACTTATAAACAGTGATAGGAAGCTTAAAAGTTTCATCTTACTGGCTCTTTAAGCCTTATCATCACCTAATATTGGTATCGATCTTTTTATACAGATTTTGATTCTGTATAAGCTGTTAGCAGAATACGACATAGATGACATATCAAATGTTTAAACTGAGAAAATGTAAAACTTTAAGGTAAAAATATTTATTTTAAATTTCATGGTATCAACACATCTCAAACAAGTTTGGACAAGGCCATGTTTACCACTGTGTGGCATCCCCTCTTCTTTTTATAACAGTTTGCAAATATCTGGGGACTGAGGAGACAAGTTGCTCAAGTTTAGGAATAGAAATGTCTTCCCATTCTTGTCTAATACAGGCTTCTAGTTGCTAACCGTCTTAGGTCTTCTTTGTCGGATCTTCCTCTTTATGATATGCCAAATGTTCTCTATGGGTGAAAGATCTGGACTGCAGGCTGGACATTTCAGTACCCGGATCCTTCTTCTACACAGCCATAATGTTGTAATTGATGCAGTATGTGGTCTGTCATTGTCATGTTGGAAAATGCATGGTCTTCCCTGAAAGAGACAACGTTTGGATGGGAGCATGTGTTGTTCTAGAACTTCGATATACCTTTCAGCATTGATGGAGCCTTGCCAGATGTGTAAGCTGCCCATGCCACACGCACTCATGCAACTCCATACCATCAGAGATGCAGGCTTCTGAACTGAGCGCTGATAACAAATTAGGTTTTCCTTATCCTCTTTAGTCAGGATGACATAGCTTCGTAGTTTTCCAAAAAAACAACTTAAATTTTGATTTGTCTGATCACAGAACAGTTTTCCACTTTGCACAGTCCATTTTAAATGATCCTTGACCCAGAGAAAATGCCTGCGCTTCTGGATCATGTTTAGATATGACTTCTTTTTTGACCAATAGAGTTTTAGCTGGCAACAACGAATGCCAAGGTGGATTGTGTTCACTGACAATGTTTTCTGGAAGTATTCCTGAGCCAATGTCGTGATTTCCATTACAGTAGCATTCCTGTATGTGATGCAGTGCCGTGTAAGGGCACGAAGATCACGGACATGCAGTATGGTTTTCTGGGCCTTGACCCTTACGCACAGAGATTGTTCCAGATTCTCTGAATCTTTGGATGATATTATGATATTATGCACTGTAGATGATAATAACTTCAAACTATTTGCAATTTATCTCTGATATACTCCTTTGTGATATTTTTCACTGCAGCATTGAGGAAATTGGTGATCCTCTGCCCATCTTGACTTCTGAGAGACACTGCTACTCTGAGAGGATCTTTTATACACAATCATGTTGCCAGTTGACCTAATAAATGGCAATATGTTAGTCCTTATATGTACATTTAACTTTTCCGGCCTCTTATTGCTACCTGTCCCAACTATTTTGTAATGTGTAGCTCTCATGAAATCCAAAATGAGCCAATATTTGGCATGACATTTCAAAATGTCTCACTTACAACATATTAAATGTTATCTATATTCTATTGTGAATGCAATATAAGTTTATGAGATTTGTAAATTATTCTATTCCTTTTTTACTCACAATTTGTACAGTGTCCCAACTTTTTTGGAATCGGGTTTGTATTTTTATTCGGAGAATTACATTTTAGGGCCAGGACTCGATTAAAAAAATTAATCTAATTAATTAGAGGCTTTGTAATTAATTAATCGAAATTAATCGCATTTTAATCGCATATAAATATTTGACCTGAAGACAGTGAGAAGTAATTTTTTTTCACATGGATTTATAGTATACCATTGAATAATGACTGAATACATAAGCTTAAGCAACAAAATATTGTTTATTTTTGTTCAACCAAGTCTAGCAGACCAGTGCAATTTTTGCCATGAAGTGTAGCAATAGCATATTTAGAAACAATTTAGAAATAGTACATTTCAGAAATTCAGGTAGCTTATAGGTGCTGTAACCTTCTGTAAAGTGTTTTTTAAGTAATACACAATACTGTCAATTACATTCAGAACATTGGAAACCCTGACTATTAGGAAACATCTATCTGTTGCTTCAGAGGCCATAACATACTAAGTCCAACTCTCAATAACCTTGGCCAAAACAATAAAGAGTTCAAACTTTTGCACCAACAAAATAATACATAGTTCAACATAAAGTGTAAAGTCCACGCTAGCTGCTATATGTTGTGCTCCAGTATAATCGGTCCGCCGAAACGCATCCAGTGAGAAACGTTCCGCGGTGCAAAAATAAGTTATTAAAAATGCTGGATTTTTTTTTCTGTAATTAATTAATCTTAGTTAACGCGTTATTTTTTGTGTAATTAATTAATCTCAATTAACGCGTTAAAGTCCCGGCCCTATTAAATTTATCTTGTGTGCTCTGCAAAAAAAATAAATAAAAATAATTAATAATATTACATTTACATTTATCTGATGCTTTTATCCAAAGCGACTTACAATTGCTATATACGTCAGAGGTTGCACGCCTCTGGAGCAACTAGTGGCAAAATTTACAGAATAATCATTTTCATGGGAAATGAGATGTGTAGAGCAAAAAGAAATGTAATACAATACAAATCTCTACTAGTGGGAGAAAAGGAATACGCTCTTCTTCTAAAGGCTATCCCGTCTGGCCCAAGCCAACATAAGGTCTACTGTGGCACAAAATTCAAACAAAAATGGTGATTAAGGTAGGAGAGTGTCACAACACACATCACATTGCACTCTGGAGGATAATTCACCCTGCCACATTGCACAAACTTGTTTAGGAATGGTTAGAAGAACATGATAAAGAGTTCAAGGTGGTGCCCTAGTCTTCAAATTCCCCAGATCTCAATCCAACTGAGCATTGTGCTGGACCAACAAGATTGATCCACGGCTGCTCCACCTTGCAACCTACAGGACTTAAAGGATCTGCAGGAAACATATTGGTGCCAGATATCACTGGACACCTGGAGGAGTCTTGTAGATTCCATGGCCTGGGTGAGGGTTGGCGCTGTTTTGACAGCACATGGAGGACCACCAGCATATTAGGCAGGTGGTCATAATGATTAAGTATAAGAAAGAGAGAAATGTTAAGTAAATCTTAGTTACTTTAACCCTTATGCATTGTTGGGGATAACACTAATAGTTATATAATTTATGAACTTGGCAATTAAAGAGTTAAAATCTTGGATTAAAAAAAATAATTGGTATTTTTGATCAGGACTCAGGTTGATTAAAGGATTTATGCAAAAAAAAAAAAAAAAAGGAAAATAAATATTTATTTTATACATTTTTACAGCAGTTTAATTGAGTGGATGTTTTCATCCCGGACATAACGAAAGGGTAGTGAATTTGTACAATGCACAAGGGTTAATGAGAGAGAATTAGTCATAGTAAAGGCCAGTTCTAGTTAGCACAAGGTGATTTCAGCCAGCACCTGTAAGAGACCTAGTGCAGTCGGCTTATTTATTATATTGGCATTCAGACTAAAGCCCAGGCTAAGAGCGGTCTGTAAATACTGTATAACACAAGTGCCGATTCTGCGCAGGTCTGCCACACTGAGCAGGCAAGCAGGAATGAAGCCTAAAACGGTCATTGTCACTGTCAGATACAAGTTCAAGATAATGAGATAATGTCGGAAAAAACACTCACGGAACTTCAAAAACAAACAGAGTTAGTACTGAAGTCGACCTGCAAACAAAGTGCAACGGCTTCAGATTTTTTCTTACAATGGGAAAAAGGGTTGTGTGAAGCTAGATCTTACCACACAGTACAGCTCATCCTTTTCCATAAACAGCACTCATTACATCTGACAATAAAAATCTTAACAACACTTATTTTTATTTCATAGCATCTCTGCAAATGTGTACAAACATTTTGTGGAAAACTAGGTTATGCATTTCACAAAAGTATAATATCAACGAAACACTGTGCCTGCAGCACTGTAGTATGATGTAGCTTGTATTGATGTAGCAGTGTATTTTCATCATGAATTGCCAACTAACAGCTTGCCTCCAAAAGATCGCTATATGAAAACATAAACAATTTTGAAATGTGTTGTTTTTTAAAACCATATAAAATAGCTGCTGCTGGCAAGAATGAACACAGAGTGCTGAAACCAGCTGCCAACATACATTATATCACCCTCCTGTAATCCCTTTACTGACAAAACACTCATATTCTCGTAAATGAGGACTTGCTTTTCTATGATTCTTCAGAGGGAAGCCTAGGTTTATATTGTGCAGGTTTTCTATGCATACTTTCCCATGCCAGATTTCTAATTGATCTTGTTCTACATTACAAAGGAGTCATCCATATTAGTGTTAGCCCTTTCTCAAAGGCAACAACACCCCCTTCTCTTATCCCGTGTTGCAGGCGTTCATTAGCATTGAACAGAGACAGCATCCTGGCATCCATGGACAGAACTGCCATGCAAATGGGTATGAATAGTTAATGTGTTTGCCTTTTGGTTGGTTGGTTTTGTTTTGAAATTTTGGAAGGGAGAACATGCTGAAAACATGGTGAATTTCTCTGGTTTCTACTTTTACAGGCTTGTGACCAACTGCAGCACATCCAGTATAATCAGTGGATGATTGAATGTTTGTGTGGAGATAGCTGCATGTGGTATGTTTTCTGTGATAATACTTATATTTGTAGATGCAAAGCATTTTTTTTTTTTTTGATTTACTACACTACCTTAAATGTGACCTAGTTAATATGATTTAAACATCAATTTCATTATTTCTGTGAAGATGTTACCTATTATTATTATTATCATTTATATTTATTTGTTTAATGTATGTTCATTACAGTTTATTCTCTTTATAGTAACAGTTCATCCAAAAATACACCTTTTCTGGAGTGCTTTGCATTCCTGTAGCTTAAATAGTAGTGCATAATAGTGCACCTTGAATGGAATGTAAGCTGCTTTACATAAAAGTTTCAGGAAATGTGACCTCAATGTATAACAGTTTTGGATGAAAATTTTCTCTAAATGGGAAAATGTCATAAAAATCCAGTATTTCACTCATCTTCATATTGTTCCAAAACTGCATGACTTTCGGTTTTATTTGGAAAAAAAGGAGACATTTTCAGGAATGAAATGCAAGATGGGATTGTCACGTTACGAGACGCTTGAAAGACGGCGAGAGAACCAAGTGCTGGTAAGTGTGATTTATTCAAGGGATAATCCAGAGGGGTAAACAGTCCAGGCAGGGGTCAAAACCAAAACATCAATCCACATACAACAAGACACGAAGACAAGGCAAGACAAGGCAAGAATGACGGACATGAATAATATACTGACATTTAAACAAGGACTCCATAACACAGACTAAGACAGACTGGGTATTTATACACAGAAGGATAATGGGGAAACAGGAGACAGGTGGGGGGAACAATCAATTACGCAACAAGGAGGAAGGTGACCATATAAGGGAACAGGAAGTGATCTGGGACAGACACCGTGAGAAGGAGGACATCTAGTGGAACCCCGGGGAACAACAACCCAGACACTGTGACAGTACCCCCCCCCTCTACGGAGCGGCTCCCAGACGCTCCAAGACGAAACACAACACAGAGACCAGGAGGGAGGCGGACAGGTGGAGGCTCAGGGGGAGGGACGGAGGGCCGGAAAAGGAACACATGGGGGACAAACACCAGAAATGTAACCATAAAACAGGGATACCAGGAGGAAGGAGGACCGGAGGAGGTTCAGGGGGAGGGAAGGAGGGCCAGACAAACTAAAGGGAACAGACCGAAACATAACAGAACTCAAAAAACACAAAACAGAAGTCCATGAAGGACATGTTGAGGCGTCCACCAGGGCGGAGCAGATGACCACCACAGCCGTGTGGTCAAGGCCAGAGCCCTCCAGGGCAGAGCGGAAGACCACCACGACCTTGTGGTCAAAGTCAGAGTCCTCCAGGGCGGAGCGGACGACCACCACAGCCGTGTGGTCACCGCCAGAGTCCCCCAGGGCGGAGCGGACGACCACCACAGCCGTGTGGTCAACGCCAGAGTCCCCCAGGGCGGAGCGGACGACCACCACGTCCTCGTGGTCACCGCCAGAGTCCCCCACGGCGGAGCGGACGACCACCACATCCTCGTGGTCACCGCCTCAGCCTCCAGAACGGCATCGATCACCACATCGGGAACGACCTCGGCATCGGGCACCGCCTCGGGAACTGCATTGGGCACCGCCTCGGGGACTGCATCGGGCACCGCCTCGGGGACTGCATCGGGCACCGCCTTGGCCTCTCGAACAGCAGCGAGCACCTCCTCGGGAACAGCCTCGGCCTCTGGGACTGCATCGGGCACCGCCTCGGGGACTGCATCGGGCACCGCCTCGGCCTCTCGAACAGCAGCGAGCACCTCCTCGGGAACAGCCTCGGCCTCGGGAACTGCATCGGGCACCGCCTCGGGAACTGCATGAGGCACCGCCTCGGGAACTGCATCGGGCACCGCCTCGGGAATTGCATCGGGCACCGCCTCGGGAATTGCATCGGGCACCGCCTCGGCCTCTCGAACAGCAGCGAGCACCTCCTCAGGAACAGCCTCGGCCTCGGGAACTGCATCGGGCACCGCCTCGGGAACTGCATCGGGCACCGCCTCGGGAACTGCATCGGGCACCGCCTCGGCCTCTCGAACAGCAGCGAGCACCTCCTCGGGAACAGCCTCGGCCTCTGGAACAGGCTCGGGCACCGCCTCGGGCACCGCCTCGGGCACCGCCTCGGGCACCGCCTCGGGAACTGCATCGGGCACCGCCTCGGCCTCTCGAACAGCAGTGAGCACCTCCTCGGGAACAGCCTCGGCCTCGGGATCAGCATCGGGCACCGCATCGGGCACCGCCTCGGCCTCCAGAACAGCATCGGGCCTCGCCTCGCCCTCTGGAACAGCATCGGGCACCGCCCCGACCTCCAGAACAGCGTCAGGTTTCGCTTCGACCTCTGGAACAGCATCGGGCCTCGCCTCGGCCTCTGGAACAGCATCGGGCCTCGCCTCGGCCTCTGGAACAGCAACGGGCACTGCCTCGGCCTCCGGGACAGCATCGGGCACGGCCTCTGCCTCCGGGACAGCATCGGGCACCGCCTCTGCCTCCGGGACAGCATCGTGCACCTTATCTGGAGACTCAGGCTTTGAGTGGGCCATCTTGTGCTGTGGCGCTGGGCTGGCGGCCATCTTGTGCTGTGGCGCTGGGCTGGCGGCCATCTTGGGTTGTGGCGCTACCATGGCGGGCATGCGCTTCTTCTCACCTCTCTGTCCGCCATGGTGAGAGGGTGGCTCTGATCCATCCCACACGAGCCCCGGGTCGAAGGGAGGCCATGGTTGAGAGTGGTGCTGAATCTCCTCTCGACCACTCCCTCCTCGGCGACCTCCCCTGGTCCCCCGGAAAACCACCAGGCGAGTTCCCTCAAGACCGCCTCTGTCCCGCTCTGTGGCTGGGGATGAGGCATGAGCAGACATACCGCTGGTTCTCTGTTTGATGGAGTCCTTCTGTCACGTTACGAGACGCTTGAAAGACGGCGAGAGAACCAAGTGCTGGTAAGTGTGATTTATTCAAGGGATAATCCAGAGGGGTAAACAGTCCAGGCAGGGGTCAAAACCAAAACATCAATCCACATACAACAAGACACGAAGACAAGGCAAGACAAGGCAAGACAAGGCAAGGCAAGAATGACGGACATGAATAATATACTGACATTTAAACAAGGACTCCATAACACAGACTAAGACAGACTGGGTATTTATACACAGAAGGATAATGGGGAAACAGGAGACAGGTGGGGGGAACAATCAATTACGCAACAAGGAGGAAGGTGACCATATAAGGGAACAGGAAGTGATCTGGGACAGACACCGTGAGAAGGAGGACATCTAGTGGAACCCCGGGGAACAACAACCCAGACACTGTGACAGGGATAAGATGCCCTCTGATGATTTTAACTTTAGAACAGAAATAAAACATTTGTCATTGTATTAAAATAGCTAGCTAGCTGACTAGCAAGATACAAATATAGACAGATAGATAGATAGATAGATAGATAGATAGATAGATAGATAGTAATATCTAATGATATCTCACCATCATCCTGTACATTGATCTTACTATTTAGCAGTACATGCAAACTGATATTAAAGGTCCCGTTTTACGCACTTTTTTAAAGCTTTGATTGTGTTTACAGTGTGCAATATAACATGTGTTCATGTTTCAAGTGAAAAAAAAAAACAGTATTTTTCACACAATTCACCCATCTGTATACCGCTGTTTTCACTGTCATAAAAAGGGGCTGATGTTTTCTTTGTTCTATAAAGTCCCTCCTTCAGAAATACGTAACGAGTTCTGATTGGGCCAGAGGTTCCTGTGTTGTGTTTCGACAGCAGCTTACATCTCCAGACAAAGAGGGAACTGCTCCATCTTTCAAGAATAATCTTTGTGCAAATCCGGCCTTAAACTGATTGAGATTGAGGAAGTTGTCCTCAGCAAGCTGTCCTCAGCAAAATTTGCTGCACATAGTTTTACATGTGGATTATAATTTTCGGGAGCTGAGTTAAACATAAATTGTAAACATTAATCTCCAAGAACAGCATCTCTGGGAAGGCCAAACAAAGATGATTGGACTCAGAGATGAAAATAAAAAAAAAGTTTCGACGACATGTAGACAAACACAATCACAGCTCTTCCTTCTTCTCCGTCGTAGCACAACAAGGCCACGCCCCCTTTTTGTGAGTTCATGTGGGCGGAGGTTAGTCAAAAAACTGTTTTAGTGACATCATTACTACAGGATCTAGAGGGATGTAGTCCAAACGGGTCGTTTTTTGTAGGCAAATTCTGTTAAATCAAATTAACAGAAATCAAATCTCGCTTGGCATTGAACTTTGAGCTTTAGAATTTTACAGATATTATATATCCTCTAACAACAACATTACACACTAACTAAAGTTTAAAACATGGGATCACGAAGAAGGGGACCTTTAATGTTTGGAACAGCATGAGGTTGAGTAAATAATGGCAGAGATGTATTTTTGTGTGAACTATTCCTCAAAGTGTGCAAGGTATCATTCTGAAAATGTGACTTTAATACATCTTGTCAAATGTACAGTTCCCACATAAAAATGATAACAATACCTCATTTTTTAAACCACAATATACAACATAAACCAGCACACTAACAGAACCATAATATATTACCATGCTGAGAGTGTTTGAGGGATGGTGAGCAGTGCAGCATATTTTTGATGATTTGTTGACTACAGAGGAAGAGGGCTGCCTGTGGCACAACTCTCCACAGGGAGCCAGAGCAGAGACAGAATGATATGCAGATGATTCCCAACGGATCCTCACTCACTGATTTGAGAGCTAGAAAAGGGGCAGAAGCTGATAGAGAAGGCAGGGTGAAAATGAGGATGCAACCTTTGGATAAGACATGGGTTAGAAGTTGTTGATTAGTAGGTCACACTTAGTATCACAGTAGTTGTGCTAAAGTTTAATCACATGACTGAGTAATAAGTATGAATAACATATACTGTAACAGTAATTACTGTGGAGCAGCTTGGAATTTAGCCTACTGGTTATTGCTTTAATCATTAATAAAAGCTATCTGTAATGTATGTAACTTGGACACTGTAATGTGTCTCCATTTTGTAACAGAACAAAGAACTACATCAAAAAAGTATACTTTTTTGCCCTTCTTTTATATGCATGACAGCTTTGAAAACAACGTAAGCTAAAAGTGGAGAAAACTATGACGGCTTGTACTCATTGGGTTTCCACTGCAGATGGAATTATTGAGATGTCTCTGGAAGTTGGGTGTTTTGTCAACAATATTTCCAGGGCTTTGTCGTTGTTCTGGTTATAGAATATGTATGTGTGTGTGAGAGACATGTGCATGAAGGCATTCAGAAGATAGCACATAGTTTCCAGTGAAATTCACATCACATGTTGTCATCTTGTATATAGTAGCCTATTTTATGTAACAAACAAAGGCATAGCTGAAGTTGCATGCGTGCGTCAAATCTTTAGTAACAGCACTTAACTTTACCTATAATACAAATTTCTGTCCTGAAACTCTGGATGGTGCAGGCTGATAAGTTCTAAATCAGTCTGATATAATCACATCATTATTCACATGATGATTGGTTTCTGATCACATCAGCAGCAATTGAGCTTGCTCAACTTTCAAATATTTGTCTAGCGCTGCAGTTGAAGTGTGCTTCAGAAACCCTCCACCTTTTCCAGCTCCACCTGTACAGATCTGCTATGCTGTAATTTCATGTATGTTATACATTGGGGGTTATTTCATATATTTTATATTTGCAGCGGTGATATTTCCTACATGCTCACAGCAGCCTGTCTCTGGATATACTGGCAGTAGCAATTCTCTGTAATTGCACTGCCAGTAGCAGCATATCGGATATATTCCGCCAAGACCAAACACATTAACTTTGTAATGTACTGTACGTCACCATGCTAAACTCTCTGAGAGTTGTCATGACAGAAATACTAAGTCACATTTGACAGTTTTCAGTTCCTAAACAGTAAGAATTTGCAAACAAGACCTTTATTGCATTTTGACATTTTCCTTTGACTGAACCTTTGTGTGTTTCAAGACACTTACATTGTCAGAGGATTTTATGGAAAAGATTCTTACACTCCATTTCAAGTTCATTCTAAATCTGTTAAATCATGATCTCAAACCATTTTATTTTCAGTTTACCTACAGCTAACCCATCTTAACCTTTTAAAGAAACCATTAATATCTTCAATATTGAGAATAATTTGACATAAAGTAATTTTCTCTTCTATGTGCACTTGACTATTTTCACACACACTGTTGTGTATAAAATCCCATAAAAACTCAAAAACATATGTACGTTTTTGGTCAGGCACTATAAGTCATTTTGCACTGTTCCCCAGCCAGGTGCCTGACTTTCACTTTTTCACATATAAAGTATTATGTGAATCATTTGTTCAGATTGCATTCTCTGATTTATGTATATAATTGCTTATATATAGTATATAGTTGGTCAGCTGTGTTTAGCTGTGCTTACACTGTTTTACTTCATTGTTGTATGTCTATATTTATGTAGCACCGTGGTCCTTTGAGGCACAACATTTCTTTCCACTGTATGTCCACACATGTAGCAGAATGACAATAAAGCTCAGCTTGACTTGACTTGATGTGCAGCAATTTTTTTTTGTGTCTGCTCGGATGTGTACAGCACTGTGTCTGAATGTTGGGAGAATGAATAGTCCTAGTATGTGTATACTATGTATGTGTCAAATACATAGTATACATCCATGTGTCCATCCATGCTCCTCCATGGTTGAGAATTCTTTGAAAACGAAGTTTATCTGAAGTAAACTTCAGCCCCAAACACATAAATGTAATAGTAAACACAAAAGAACAACTAACATTGAACACTCGATTCAAATAATAATCAATTAGCTTGCCCTCCAGGCTCCATCCAATCTTTCTCTTAAATTCAGAAGCGGGGGACTCTCTTCAGTTGTTACCACTTTTACCGATATATTGCCACTCCCAACTTGGTGTTAGAGGAGAGTGTTTGTACAAACAGAGCAGTGGCAGGCTGCTAATGACTTCGGGGACTTTGGACCTACACTTTGATAGTGAATTTGGACACTCAAGGCTTGAAATGCCAAGGATGTCGCAAGCACCTCTTGGCCAAGGTTGTCACAATAACTGAATCTTCTTATGTCTTTGGTATAAACTTTCATTGGCAGATGGAAAACGCTGTTCCAATCTTTTATGATCCTTTAGTTCATTCAGAATCAATTTCTTATCCCGCTGTAGATGGTCTTTTTTGTTTTATTAGTGTCCAAACTTAAAATAAATCAGACCCTTTATATTTGAAATGGGGAAAACACCAGAAAACTGAACATAAAAAAGGCAGACCACGGCTGAAAGATTTATTATTAATTATTGCCCCACATGTCATTTCAAAAGCTTTTTGTGCAATTACGATGAATGGTGACAGGAGCTCTCAAGCCTAAAATGGACACAAAAGCATAAAAGTATCAAGCATCACCCTGGTCATTTTTTAACAAAGGTCTATCCTCTTGTAAACTGCCAAAAGACATTAATGAGAAAAGGACCGCCTGTGGACTCAGATGATCTAAGCCTGATTCAAGCTGCTGACCTTTAACAGTGGAAGCTATCCAAGGATCAGTAGTCCCAGACCTCAAGGAATTTAAGAAAAAAGAAAAATCACTGTTGTTAGTTTTACTGAATATTCGATTGATCTTGTTACTAAACTAATACTTAACATACAACCTAAAGCAGTTGTAATAATAAAAAAAAAAAAAAAAAAAAACAAAAAAAAAAAAACAGCTTCACCTGTGTGTGTGTGTGTATGTGTGTGTTCGTTCATCAATCACTCGCCCTCATATTGTTCCAAACCCATTAGGATTTCTTTCATCTTGAAACAGAAATGGACGATTTCTGTTCCTCCATCGAAATTCGTAATAGTAAATAGCAACAGAAAAAGTAATTAATATAAATCTTCTGAAGAGACATGATCAGTTTATATGATGCACATATTTAATTAAGTTTTTATTTACATATAAATGTTGATCAACACATAAATAGCAAATCATATATGGTGAATGGACACTCAAAGTGCTTGGTCATGCCTTTTCAAAAGATTTGGATTAAACAAATCAAATGTATTACTTTTGCAAAGTTCCTATGAAGTTTTTGTAATGTGTCTGAAAGGTTTCACAACCAATGCAGATTTATTTACTTATTTAATTGAACTATGATATTTGAGAATGATAAGGATACCTTCTATCACCCCCAGCAGCTATCTTCTGTTATGCTCTGTCTATGACCTTTGAGGATACTGGTATTCATAATAAGTAGAAAATATGCATTAAGTCTACCTTGTGTTGGAGTCACACTGGCAGAGAAGATTATCTCAACTTATAATTCACCTTTATTGCTCATAACTGTAACATGGAGTCAGAGATGTTCGGATCCATATTAAGTAGTTTAAATAGAGTGGTCAAACAGGCAGTAATCCAACAACAGCGTCAAGTGTGTAAAGGGATATTCAAAATCAGTAACAGTACCAGGCAGAGGTCGGGGCAGGCGGCAGAGAATCAAAGGCACTGAAGGAACAGACACGGAATGAACAAACACTAGGGGAAAAACACTCGGAAATGCCAGATGGGACAAGACTTTGCCATCATTGAGTCCAAACACAGTTTATATAGGGGAGTGGTAATGGGGAACACCTGGTGGTGATTAGCCCTAAGCACAGAATTATGGAAAATGGAGTTTGGAATGGAAATGGACAACATATACAAGAGTCCTGAGTGGAGTGCCCTCTACTGGAGTTCATTGGCACTCCAGCTGATGATCGTGACACTAACTGTGTGACTCAAAAAGCTCCCCAGCTGTTGACCTTCACATGTACCAATCCTTTTGCAGGAATGATCAGACACTTTAGCACATGTGAAGATGCACACATGCCTCTATATAACACATACAACAAGCACATGTGGTCTCAAACTCACACCTCTATTTCAGCCATTTCACACATGGATACAGACTATCGCTCTGCACTGATACTGGATGCAATAAAGCGGACCGACTGAAAGTGTCTGTCTGTGTCACCTTGGCCCACCTATGAAATCACTTGTTACTGTCAAAGTACTGAATCAAATAAAAATGTAAATTTGTAACAACAAATTGAGTTTCCGAATGTGTAAAGAGACTATTCATTTTCATACTGTAAAATGAGTGTTCTTCTCAAATCTAATATAAACACTGAAACTCATTAAGACAAAGCAAGCAAATCAGTCATGTAGTGTAGTGTATTGCAATATTTGAAATTATGTATACATAAAGGCTTTTTTTATATTGTGAAATCAAATCATTGGTGTGTTTTACACCAGAAGATTTCCGGAATTACTAATTTCGGGCTGAAGAGAGTTTAAGGTTTGCTTACAATAGAGCTTGCGATCACTGAGGCATGAGTGATATTTATACCCTTCCTCAAACCTTGTTCACTCCCATCTGTTTACTTTTCACATTTAGGTTATGCATCCAAAGTGTCAAAGTGTTCTTAAATGTCTCCTTCAGCGCCAACCTAGACACACCTAATATACACCAAAACACATTCTCACAAGTCATTTTTGTTTAGTAAATGAACCAATTTGGCACATAAAAGCCAAAGCATCAATTATTGCCTTACTGAGAAGCAGCAAAATACTTTGAAGAATATTTGATGTTGTCAGAACACATTGTTCCAAACGAAATTATTTTTATCACTTAAACTATAAACTATAATACCTAGCTGGAAACAAGAAAACTCTAATGTTAATTTCTTCAGAATTAATTGAATGAAGTTTTTCTCTGGTGTCTCCTGATAACAATAGTTCTGAGAGTGTGGAAAATTACAAGAGATTGTGTTAAGCTGCCTGAGGATCTCACGTGGCAGCTGATATAGATTTTATGAAAATATAATCAGCAGGATGGAGCTTCTATGAAAGTAATACAAGAACACTCATAATAGTGTGTCATTGTGCAGAGCTGTTTACAAATCCTTTGAAAATTATCTTATGTCCCAAAAGTATTCCATTACTAAACATTGCAATGCTTTTGTAAACACAAACCTTTCAGGGTAGTTTCCATACATTAGCATGACTTAACCACACAACTATTATTTATTGAAGATTATAGCATCAGAGATAATACAGCTCATGCCCCAGAGGAGTCATAAGCCACTTGCTTGAGATACATCAAGGAAACCTTGAGAGAACTGCTGATTTAGACATATACCTCAGTCATACATTGTTTTTGGTCCCAGAAAGCCAAGGTGTCATCCATTAGGTAGAGGAAACTATTAATATAAAACCCATTCAGCAACTTAAATACTCACAGGACTGCAATGTGACATATGCAAAATATTTCGACATTAATGTCTCATTATTCTCCTGAACAATAAAATAAATGTTTTGCAGTATGACACAGCCCTAGAGGAAATGACTGGGAGTAATTAGGCACTGCCTTATAAATCATCTTTCATCAAAATATTTTTTCACAAACTACTGAGGCACCATACCTTCTCAGCAATAATCTGTGCCCTCAGGTAACTACAGCTCATAGTCTCCATAAGCTTTAGTTTGCATGGAACAGTACAGTATGTACTGTAATTATATGCTAGGAATAATTCCAAAATAAATAGAAAAATGAAACACGAATAGGCAGATGTGCAATAGATATGTCCCAAAACAATGATGTGCTCTTAGAATGCATCAGTATTTTTATTTATTTATTTTTTAAACTGTATATTTGTCAATAGGGTACTTGGGACAGTGTATTTATTTTGGATTTATATGAGAATATACCGTACATTCAAGTATCGGCTCCTGACCGTTAATCTAGGTGGGGTAGATTTAGGGTCGTATCGCTAATATTTTCATATTTCATATTTTTTATATTTAATATTTTCTAATATATTCTAATCTCTGAACACATGGGGATAAAACTCTTGGCAGAGATTTCCTTGTGTTATACTGTGGGTGGTGCGCTAATGTTGATTGACAGGCTCTAAGTAATGTTACACACTGCTGTGTGTAGCAACAAAAAATGCTGTACAAAAATTGCGTTCCCACTTTATATTAGGTGGCCTTCTATGTACTTACATAAAAAAATGTACTTACAATGTACTTACTGTGTTCATATTGTATTGTTAAACACTTTTGCTGCTATTGAGGTGGGATAGGGGTAAGGTTAGGGAGAGGCTTGGAGGTATGGGTAAGTTTAAGTGTGGGTTAAGGTGTAAAGCATGGGTCAACAGTGTAATTATAAATGTAATTACAGAAATTAAATACAGATGTAATTACATGTCGTTTTTTTTTTTAAATATAAGTACAATGTAAAAACATGTAAACAATAAGTACATTGTACTAAATTATTAATTAAAATGTAAGTACATAGTAGTTAAGGCCACTTAATATAAAGTGGGTCCAAAATTGCCTTAAAGGGATACTCCACCTCAAAATGAATTTTTTGGTCATTAATCACTTACCCCATGTTGTTCCAAACCCGTAAAAGCTTTGTTCGTGTTTTAAAACACAATACTTTTACAACACACTTAAACACACTTTAAGATATTTTCGATGAAAATTGGGAGGATTGAGACTTTCCCATAGACTGGCAAGTAAATAACACTGTCAAGGTCCAGTATATAAAGCATCGTCAGAATATTCCATCTGCCATCAGTGGTTCAACCGTAATGCTATGAAGTGACAAGAATACTTTTTGATGGCAGATGGACTATTCTGACGATGCTTTTCATGATTGATATCATCTTGGTGGAGTAAGGTTCATGTAAGGTAACGTGAAAATAAGCAATAATGCCCCACTGGCTCTCAATTAGAGCACGCTGCACAGATTTACGTTGCAAAATTGTGGGGCTCTTTTGAGCTCTGGAGGTCTCAAGCCTGGTATATTCTTTAAATTGAAAAGTTAAAATGAGATCCAAAATGGGACAGAAGACATGTCCAATGGCATGTTTTTGCAGATGTTTTTATTATTTAAATTAATAATAATAACAATAATAATAATAATAGTAATAATAATAATAATAATAATAATTGTAATTGTAATTAGTTTAAGGGAAAGAACATGTTATTTTTAATAGTTTATGTAAGATTTTGCTGCTGATTTGAAATAAATAATTTAAATGTAAGTGAACTGTGGTAAGCTGTTTTTAAGATATTAGGATTCATAGTCTTACATGCCTAAAATAACTGCCTGGATGTGTTGCTAAATTTTTTCTTGCAAATGACTTTGGAATCATTCAATCTAAATTCAGCTTTTGCTATTATAATAGCAATCCAAAAAAAAAAAAAAAAAGAAAAAAAAAAGATTTACATAGTGTAATTTAAGATTTTTTTTTTTTTATCCGACCTTCGGGAATTTGTAAATCACACACTAATCATCAATACTATTAGCCTATCGGTAAATGCATAGTTTTTAGGGTGAACATCATCCTTCGATTAACCTTCTCTCATCTACTTACACTAATTAAATTCAGATGAATTTGACGTTGTTGTAACAATGACTGTACACAAAAATTCAGATTGAGGATGTCTGAGGGCACAAGAGGATTTTGTTGTGGTCTGGGGCTTTTTTATCCTTCAAAGCAGTGCTGCAACTGGAGGCACCTCAAACAAAAATTTTGGTCATGCAGCTACTAATGAGCTGATTGATTGGTGATGATGAGATCCAACACTTGAAGCATTGGGATGCCTGTAGTAACGTTTTACAGGACGTATGACTTTAAAGGAAGTTAGGTTTACATCTCAGTTCTGCTTCTTTGCATTTGAGTCATTTAAAAAAAAATAATAATAATAAAAAAAAAGTGAGTGCAAGTTATACTTTACATTTTACAATTTACACTTTACTTTGAGCAACCCACAAATCTCTGTAATTTATCTTAGTAAACAGAGCTTGGTGTTCACAGGTTCCGTGCTGCATTTTGATCACACTGTGGTGACAGGGAGCACCTGTGGACGAGAGGCAGAGATAAGAGCTTGTCAGACGCGGTGAAGCAGCAGAACTCACCCCTTCATACCAATGTTGCAGGACAAATAACTTCTCAAGGTAATCCTATTCCAAGGTCTCAAAGCGACAAGCTCTTGGCAACTGTAATTAGCTCAGATAATGCTGATCATTGATTCCAAAAACAGTGCTGAATATACATTGGAAGAGTAGCTCTATATTGACTGTGGTTATCCCTGTGGAAATGTAAATAGAGGTTTATAATAACAAATGTACCCACATTTAAATTATTTCCGCCCAAGGCATAGGCAAAAAACCCTGAGGTAACAAGGCCATGTTGAGTTGTGTTAGTAGTGTGTTGTCCTCATGTACGAGAGATGGTATTTCAAAGATCTGATACACACGCAGATCTTTATTTTCACAGACATAATCAGTGGTTATGTGAAGTTTGTGTGTTTTTGACATAACCTTATTTGTCAGCACACTGGCATCAGGCCCAAACATTTTTTTTTATTGTGCACCATTTTTTTTTTTTTCTTCTAGGGTGTTAAACTGCAAATAGATACCTCACACTTGCAACATCTCTTTATAAAGGTGTGAATGTGTAACTGCTTTTGATTGTAAGAAGTTCAGGGTCAAAATAACAACTTCAGGGGCAGAATAAAAGAATAAAATTAAATCCTTATTTCATTATCTGTTTATTTTCACTAGCACAGTTCTTATTTGTACAACAATGTGATCTCACAGATAGAGAGAACTGTAATTTTACAAATGCAATCTTGAGAATTTGCATGTCTCTGGATCAACATTCTTTATTTGCCCCATGTGATATGTCGGTGTGGTGGAACATGGTCTACACCGGAAAAAAGGTATAGAGCGGACATTGCGTCACTGAGAGGCAACATTTCTTTTCCGGGACGGCCAGTTATTTAAAATCGGAATTTCTCTGAAATAAAAAAAAAATCTTTGGAGACTTTTGAGATATTGTAAGTACACAACTGGAGGAAATATATCACACTGTGTAAGTTATTTTCGGAATTTTTTTTACAAAATTCCTCCATAGTGGAGCTTTAAATGAATAATTTAATAATTTCAAAGTAATAATAATAATAGAATAAAATACAATTATTATATAATTTATATAATGTACTCACATTGTCCAAAAGAGTAGGCTATATGTAATACATTTTATTAGACAAAATATTTCTTGCTGAACCTATGGTAATGTCTGTTTGACGCTTTACACAACAATGACTTTACATTATCTTTTGGGAGTAATTTCTCCAAATTTGATATGCGATTTATTTGATTAATTTATCACCACATCATGCAATGAATTTGATTTAATAAATTATATATATAAAAAAATATAATAATCACTTACCTGCCCTAGTTTATAATAATTAGGATTAATCAGTATTCTTGATTGAACCATATTTGATGTTTTGATCCACATTTAACTCAGTTTCTTTTTCCTGCTTAGATATAAAGCTAATTTTGCCTGACTTAAAACAAAGTTTAATAACTGATATACAAATCTTTTCCCAATTTTTTTTTCAACATATATTTAAATCCCACAATAAAGACCTCCTTAGAGAAAGTGTCATTGCAACTTCTAAAAACATTCCTCAATAATAAAAACAATGGCTCCAGTCTACTACAATTCACAATTCGCATGAAAAATGGTTTCTCCTACAGAGCAAAAAGGACAACCAGCACAAGTTTCAGTGGTTAAAATTAAAATAAAAGCAATGACAGCCACAACACCATGAAGGATTCTCCACAGTGACTGCAAGTGACCAGTTTTTTTTTTTTTTTTATCAACGGTGGTTTATAGAGTGCTTACCTCTCAGGTTTTGTGTCTGCAGTCAATTAAAAATAAATAAATAAAATAAATCACACCATGAAGTGTCAATTTTGTTATTCAAATTTTTTTTTGTTAAAATTAATTACACAGTGCTTATAAAAAGTCTTCCCAGTGCTTAAAAATCAGAACAAAATGATACGACAGTTTCTAAAAATACTCCAGAAAACTCTTCAGGATTCACTGAATAATACAAACAAGGAAAAGAGTCCTCAAGATTTGGCTCACAGAGACCATCACAGTACTCAGACAACAAATATGTGTCTGTTGTTCTGAGAGCTGCCTCCAATTTCATTAACAGTTGCACTAGACGAGTTGATTTAGTTCTCAAACGTTGTGCCAGTGCTTCTTTTTCTTGAAATCTACTCCTGCTACCATGGTTCATGGCATCTTCACCAAAAACATTGTCTACATCTAACTTGTTTTGCTCTAACAGCCTGTAATTGATTGCTTTCTTGTTAATGGATCTTTAAATTTTCTCTTTTTTGCCTCTATGCCATCGCAAGTCAAGTTAGGCAGCAGACCATTGTCTGAACAGTTACTTGTTTGCATGTCATTGTTAGTAGCGGATTGGCAAGCCTGGACATTCATGGCTTCAGGACCAAACAGTCTGTTTTCTGTGAGGTCAGACACCTGAATTGCTATATATATATAGTACAGACCAAAAGTTTGGAAACATTACTATTTTTAATGTTTTTGAAAGAAGTTTCTTCTAAAGAAATGTAATATTGTGATATATTATTACAATTTAAAATAATTGTTTTTAAATGTATTATACTTTAAATTATCATTTATTTCTGTGATGTAAAGCTGACTTTTTAGGATAATTATCACATGATCCTTTAGAAATCATTCTAATATGATGATTCACTTTCAAAGTTGGAAACAGTTCTGCTGCTTAATATTTTTTTCAGAACATGTGATACTTTTTTAGGGATATTCAGCAAGGATGTGTTAAATTGCTAAAAAGTGATAGTAAAAAAAATATATTATTAGAATATATATTATTAGAATTCTTTTGAATAAAGGCAGTTTTTTTTAACCTTTTTTTCATCAAATATATTAGACAGCATAACTGTTTCCAACACTCATAATAAATCAGAATATTAAAATGAATTCTAAATGATCATGTGATACACTGGATGTTACATGTGTGACACTGAAGGCTGGAGTAATGATGCTGAAAATTCAGCTTTGCATCACAGGAATAAATTATATTTTTTAAGTATATTCAAATAGAAAACTATTATTTTAAGATGTAATAACATTTCACAATATTACTGTTTTTTTCTGTATTTTTGATCAAATAAATGCAGGCTTGATGAGCAGAAGAAACTTCTTTATATATATATATATATATATATATATATATATATATATATATATATATATATATATAATTTTTTTTTTTTTTTTTTTTTTTTTACTGGGACAAGCACAAACGAAATGTAAAAGTTCCCCTCTACTAAAACTTTTTTTTTTTCTGTTAAAGCATACATGACATACTCAAAATCATCGACCTTGAGATGCAGTGACAAATCTAGCTCCTCAGCATCATTTAGAATCATATAATCAAATTAAATTTAAACTTACAGTTATGCATTTAGCACACGATTTTATCCAAAGCGACTTACAGTGCATTCAAGCTAACAGTTTTTGCATGTGTTCCCTGGGAATCAAACCCACAACCTTGGACTGCTAACACAATGCTCTACCACTTGGATGGCATGGAAAGTACAAGAACAGGCGTAAAAAGTTAATCGACGACTATTCCCTTTTCAACTAACCCGTTAGCTTTATAAACAGAACTGAGAAACAAATCAATGCCACTGTTCATTCTAGAAGCCAACATGATGTTTTTATGTCCCACAACCTCTCCTGCTTCTAGGAAACAATCTTCCACACTCACTGCAGATGCCACTTTTCACGCCATGATGCCGCGTGAGTTTGCTTAAAACTTGGGCCATAATGCTACCCAAAAAAAGACCGTAGCTTGTGGCCCAACTGAACAACTAACTCAATCCCTGGTAAAGACAGAAAAGGCAGGAAAGAGAAAGGAAAAAAGAGAAAACATTCACAAGGTTCCCACACATGCTCACACCACTCCATCCGTTCACTCTCAGTCACACCGGAAGTGTTTTAAGACTATTCTGCCCAATTGAAGTCACTTTTAGAAATGTGGTGCACTGATTTGCTGTATTTGACCCTTCTGTTAAAGTTGGATTTATTATAGTCTCTTGACTGTAGGTAATTAATTGGTCAACTGTCGAACCCGTTTATGTTTAATTATAATTTTCTTAATCTTTTTTTTGTGTGAAATTTTTTATTATTTTGGAAAGTCACGTCTCTGACTTTAACCCCATCTGAACAAGCAGGGTTCTTCATATTGTTGTAGTTCCTTTTTTAGTTTAGTGTTTTTTTATTATTTTTTTGTGGGGCGGTGTTTTTATTTTCCTGGGTGGAGAACTAACCTAGGTGATGCAGTCAAGTTTTTATTTTTATTTTTTTGTAAAAGGTTAAAGGGTTTGCAAAGGTTTACACATGGTTTAAAGAGATTTTGAGCTTTTAAAGTGTGATCAAATTGTATGTTAACTAGGCGTAGAATAACTACATTGAACTTGAAGTCAAATAAACAAGTTGTGACTTAATACAACTTCACATTTCAGATTGAGTAACATTAGGTTGAGCATGAACACTGAGTTGAAACAACAGTTACAAATATTTATTCACATTGATTTGAATTACTGAAATATTGTGGGTTTGTGGATGAAAATGACTTGATCTTACCTAAAGCAATTTTGAATAAGCTAAGTGCTTGTTATGATCCTTGTGGTAAGTATTCAAAGAAGCATCCAAAGAAGAGCATTGTGACCTTACTTGAATGTTCACTTATGTTCATACTGTATCCATCTCCTATACATCAGACCATAGCCTTCAAATGATTACTGCAGGAAAAAAAGTGTCTGAAGTGTTTTCTATGACGAGGCAAAGTTGTACTCATATGTTTGTCCTCCTTAATAGTTCAAATATTAGGCCTTTGTCTTTTTTTACAGTCCCACTGAGCAAATGTCTGCTTATTGGCCAACAATTTAGTGTACATAAAGTATCAGCTTATCTCGCAGGATTATCAAAGCCGGAGTGTGCTGTGTAAACTGACCTTGTTATTGAGCCTGTGCTCTCTTCGTCATGCTAATATGCAGTCCATTCTGCATTAAATGCCTGGTAATAGGTGGAATGACTGACATTAAAAGCTTTCTGGGCCTTGATGCGTCAATAGCTTTTCATTACTGCTCTGAATTCAGCTTTGCTTAAAAGTAATTCTTTTCATGTTCAAAGTACTTGTAGGCTTTTTTTTTTTCATTTTTTTTTTCAGCTGTCTACAGTGAGCAGTTTGTATGTCCACAATCATATTCACCCTGAATGAGAACCTCCAGACAATATCACTGCAATGTTGCCATCTTTAAATCATTGTAAATTATTTTCTCCACTCAGTGTACAATTTAAACAACATAAAACCCCCAGAGGTCCCTTCACTTTATTTGCTTGGTGTGCTGTATGCAAATGAACAGATTTCAGCGTTCCCTCATTAGAGATAGGGCTAATGAGAGTTAGGTAAAAAAGCATGTGCTTGTAGGACTGGCCAGAGCAATGTTGATAAATAGTCCCAATTAGGCATCACCTTCACAGGGTGACCCACTGTGTATTGTGAGGTTCATTTGCATCGGGTAGTCACTATATGGATTTTCAAGACACATTGTACAACACAAAGAAGTAAACCATAGAAAAATAAATACTTAAAAAGAAAGAAATAAGTTTGCATTAAAACTCTTTGCAGAGGCCTTCACAACAGAACAAAACACAAAAAATATATATAGTGAAATAGCTTAATTGTTGTATTAGCATTGTAATAACATTGCTCTTCATGAATTTCTCACTCTAGAGTTCATGTAACATTACCTAAAAATCCATATTATTTATTAACATAGAACATACTACTTTTATGTTATACTTTTAGTCAATTATGTTTTTTTCTTTCCTCACAATGGTTTTAGAAAGACTTTTGAAATTTAGTACATTCATATTGTTAGATATTTTTTTTTCATATTATTGTGATTTCAAAAGCCTAAAAAAAAAAAAATAAATAAATAAAAAAAAAAACCTGAACTGAATGCATTTTTAAATCGTTCAAATTATATTGATGTTCAGTCTTCTTCAGACCCATTAAGCATATACCAGTGTTCACCTCCCTGACAATGATGTCAATTTAAACCCCCTTTATATCTAAAGTAAATGTAGTTTATGGTTACTTAAACTTATCATAATTTAAAACAACATAGTAATGGTCACAGAGTCGAAGCCTGCACCCACTCCACACGCCACGCCTACTCGTTCACAATCACCAGAATTCTGATCACCTGTCAATCCTCACCAGACTCTCATAAAAGGACTATCACTTTCCCTCACTCCTTGTCTGATCTTGCATCGACCTTAACAAACTTACTTGTTTTCTCGCTACCTGTATTGGTCCCCTGGATACCCATTGTTCATCTTTCTCGTTAGTTCCTCTGTGCATTCTTCCTATCCTGTCATCTAGATACCTCACGACCAGAGCTAAGTCACAACCCTCCTCGTGTCAAGATTATTCCTATTGCTCACCTGTGTGAAACCTCTGTTCCAATAAACACTATTAATACATTCACCTACCTCTGTGTCTGACAGTAATGGAGTTTTTTTAACGTGTCCTTTCTAAAAAGGGGGTGGAGGGCACTGAATATGGAAAATTACCCAAACATCCACAGTGCAGTGATTTGTGGTGCCCACAAAAGTGAATAAATGTTTGTCATATTAATTAAAAGCATGTTATGTGCTTATAATGCAGCGGTGCTGGTTGGATCCCTGACTATGGGTGTCACTGTTGGACAGTGTTTTCTCTACTTCCTGTTGGCCTGCTTGGTCATGCAGTAGCTAATCGCTAATCGTCCGTGTAGCTGTTTTATTTTTTATTTTTTCTCTAGAATATTTATCTTACTAATCACTCACGTTTTTTTAAAGTGATAAAATATAACTTAATTCACACCATGTTTATGACATTATCGATCTATCTTAACAGATAAATTTTGATTGTTCACTTTTATTTTATATACTCGCTCCAGTTTTTCGCAAGTTCATCAAACAGCTATGGTAAGAATATTTCATCAAGCACGGTGAGTAATGGCTTCTCCTGCTATTGTTATTTGCACCCCTTGTCACATGTACAGTTTATCTATCTATGTCGCAGATGAGGGATTCACATGTGATAAATGCAGGGAAATAGTTAGGCTGACAGAGAAGATTTCAGAATAAGAGACACACATCCAAACTTTAATTGATACGGCTTTGGATGCGTCTAGCTCAGGGATTCCTGTACATTGTACTGCAGCAGGACAACTTGGTGACAGTGATGGATTATTATTACCATGATTAGTCATGGGTCAAAACACCACTCTTCTGTTCCGATCAAAACATTAAACAGGTTCTCCCCACTCAGTGCTGCACCCACTGAGAAACCTGATGAAAGTGCTCTAGTTATTGGTGATTCTATTGTATGGAACGTGAATATAGAGACACCAGCCTCCATAGTCAAATGTTTACCGGGAGCCAGAGCGCCTGACATCTTGGCAAATTTAAAAGTGCTGGCTAATGCTAAATGTAAATACAGTTATATTGTTATTCATGCCGATGCTAATGATGTTCGACTTTGCCAGTTGGAGATCACTAAAAATAACATTAAGGAGGTTTGTGAACTTGCAAGCACGATGTCAGACACGGTAGCATGCTCTGGTCCCCTCCCTGCTTACCGTGGTGACGAGATGCATAGCAGATTGTCATCACTTAATGGCTGGATGTCTAAGTGGTGCCCACAGAATAACATAGGTTTCATAGACAATTGGACGAGCTTTTGGGGCAGACCTGACCTGTTAAAAAGAGATGGTCTTCATCCCTCCTGGGGTGACGCCACTCTTCTCTCTAGAAATATGGCAAATAGTCTTAGTGTGTATACTTGACTAACTGGGGCCCAGGTCAGGAAGCAGACAGACTTGCTAAACCGACCATCTGCTAGCTACCTCATGTCACAGAGGTCAGCTAATTCTGAGCACATAGAGATTCTTTCACCTAGATATCACACTATAGAGACTGTGTCTGTTCCCCGAACTAGAAAATACAAAAAACTTCCAAACCAAGTTAAGATTAACAATTTAATTGAGGTTCAACAAATAAAAAAAACAGATGTAATACGGATAAACAAATGATAAAGCTTGGCTTATTGAATATCAGATCCCTTTCTACGAAAACACTTTTTGTAAATAATATGATCATTGATCATAATCTAGATGTGCTCTGTTTGACAGAAACCTGTCTAAAACCTGATGATTACATTATTTTAAATGTGTCCACCCCCCAAGATTACTGTTATAAACATGAGCCACGTGTAAAAGGCAAAGGGGGAGGTGTTGCTTCAATTTATAACAATGTTTTCAGGATTTCTCAGAGGGCAGGCTTCAAGTATAACTCGTTTGAAGTAATGGTGCTTCATATAACATTATCTAGAGAAACAAATGTTAATGATAAATCCCCTGTTATGTTTGTACTGGCTCCTGTATACAGGCCACCAGGGCACCATACAGACTTTATTAAAGAGTTTGGTGATTTTACTTCCGAGTTAGTTCTGGCTGCAGATAAAGTTTTAATAGTTGGTGATTTTAATATCCATGTTGATAATGAAAAAGATGCACTGGGATCAGCATTTATAGACATTCTGAACTCTATTGGGGTTAGACAACACGTTTCAGGACCTACTCATTGTCAAAATCATACTCTAGATTTAATACTGTCACATGGAATTGATGTTGATAGTGTTGAAATTATGCAGCCAAGTGATGATATCTCAGATCATTATTTAGTTTTGGGCAAACTTCATATAGCCAAAATTGTAAATTCTACTTCGTGTTACAAGTATGGAAGAACCATCACTTCTACCACAAAAGACTGCTTTTTAAGTATTCTTCCTGATATATCCAAATTCCTTAGCATATCCAAAACCTCAGAACAACTTGATGATGCAACAAACTATGGACTCTCTCTTTTCTAGCATTTTAAATACAGTTGCTCCTTTACGCTTAAGGAAGGTTAAGGAAACCAGTATGACACCACGGTATAATGAGCATACTCGCACCCTAAAGAGAGCAGCCTGAAAAATGGAGCGCAGCTGGAGGAAAACAAAACTAGAGGTATTTCGTATTGCTTGGCAGGAAAGTAACCTATCCTACAGAAAAGCATTAAAAACTGCTAGATCTGATTACTTTTCTTCTCTTTTAGAAGAAAACAAACATAACCCCAGGTATTTATTCAAGACAGTGGATAAAGTAACGAAAAATAAAGCCTCAACAAGTGTTTACATTTCCCAACATCACAACAGTAATGACTTTATGAACTACTTTACTTCTAAAATTGATACTATTAGAGATAAAATTGCAACCATTCAGCCATCAGCTACAGTATCACATCAGACAGTGCACTATAGACCCCCTGAGGAACAGTTCCACTCATTTTCTACTATATGAGAGTAAGAATTGTATAAACTTGTTAAATCATCTAAACCAACAACATGTATGTTAGACCCTATACCATCTAAGCTCCTAAAAGAGGTGCTTCCAGAAGACATAGATCCTCTTCTGACTATTATTAATTCCTCATTGTCATTAGGATATGTCACATATATATATAAATAAAGGTGACTTGACTTGACTTGTGCATCATAAAAAAAATGACAACTGTCAAAAACGAAGCATAGGAAAGACCTCAAAATAACATTCATTCATACGAAGAAACACACATACTACAACTGCAATGTGATTGGGCTGATGTTTTGTGCTATTGGACTTTTGCAAGTTATCTCTACCCAAGTTATCGCTACCTCTACTCTTGCATGTTCTTTCATACCATAAGAAAGCATGTGCAGTTTTCTTGTAAAACATAATTACTAAACCTATTTCAGAAAAGCGAGTCATGCTGTATGTAGATTTTTTGTACTCCAACAGTGACTGTCTGAAGAGGGCTATGGAGCACCTTGTTATGTGGTTGAAATCAAACTTAATGGCTTTCCATATATTACTACATACTTAAAAGAAAAAGTACAGATGCAATTGACACTGCTGTATCCACTTATATATGGATGTTTGGTTTCTAACTAAACTTGGAATTCTATTAAATTTCAGAAGCACTGAACATAAATGTTGATGTAAATGATCAAAAGACTCCAAATTTACAATCAGTATTATGTAAAGTAGACATTTTTGGCTGTGTTGAGGAGAAAACTGAAAATAAATTCTACATTTTCAGCTAAAGTCAGGTTAAAGTCAGTGCTGTAGAGTTTGATCAAGTCAGTCATGAGATCCATCAAGTAGATGGTGTTCCTGAAACTCAGCCATTGCACTCATTCAATACAGGAAGGTGAAGAACATATTTCAGAACTGTTGAGAAAAGGTATATTTTTTAAGAGAATAAAAGCTCTAATGCTTCATGCTGGTGTTGGTCAGACAGATGGTAGCCTAGGCTGTGTAGGCTAAAGGTGATTATTTTCCTCTACCTAGAGACAAGAGATTTGATGTCTTGCAGGGACCCACATTTTTCTAACTTTGCTAACAGTTTAGCCTGTGTTTATCACAAAGTTGTAGATGCATGGGATGACCACACGGAAACCTTTCAACACCATTTGTGATATTTGAACACCATATATCTAAGTGGCAGGGCACAACCTAGGCTTATTGGAAAAACGTGCTTGTAGAGACGTTTCTGCCAAAGTATATCACAGCCACTTGCAAAGTTTGTAACTCCTCGTCTGTGTATTCTGGCTCAAAACTATATGGTTCTGGATCTTGGTTTGATACACATTAAAATTCCTCTGAGTCTGACAATTCCTCAAAGTCAGCCATGATCACGAGTCACGTCTATCTAGTTAGTCACTTTTGTTTTGTTTATGGAACAATCAACAGGGCGTCTAGTGTGCTGCACTAATCACTCCACCCAAATAGCCACTCCGCCCAAGTAATGTTAGCTGTGCTCCTACGCCTAGTGAGAATATAGTTCCCAGTATTTATAAGATTAAAAATGGTCTCGGTCTCATATAGCCTTGTTATTTGTACACGCTATGACTATACAGATCACAACATGTAAATAGGAAAAGGTTTGCATTATTTTGTAACTTATTGGGATTACTATGCTACCATTATCCATTTACATCCAGTCTTTGTGCTAAGCTAGGCTAGCGGTGGGTGAGTCAAATAACACTTACAGAACGCACAGAAATAAAAAGGTATGTATGGACTTATCTAACTCTGGGGGATACTGTGAATAAGCTAAAGTCCCCAAAAGTGGGAGTGTTCCTGTAAAGATTAATTATGTTCTTTTCAACATTAGGACCATGCTTAAGTTTCCGACATGTTATCCAACCAATGTGCCCATATAGGTCGTTTGTCAAAATCCCTGAAATACGACCCATCAAAGCGTATATCATGGGTTTGATCCAAGAGAATGCACATGCTCGTAAAATGTATATGCTCTGTAAATAATACTTTTCTGTTCTTGAGACATCAATGTTTCCATGTAGATATGTGGGATGATCACAAATATGCCTCTAAGAATACTTCAACCTGTGAAATCATTCTTTGCAACTATGCCTTTTGAGGCAGCATTTTATGCTGCTAGAGGCTTCAACAGATGGGCGGGAAAATATCTTGGTGATCAAATGTGTGCCTCACTCAATTTATTTTAGCCATGACTAAAAAGCAGATAATAGATTTTATTACAGGAATGGTTCATGTCCTGAGCAGGAGATAAATTTGGAGAGTTAAGTCAAAGATAAGTTATGTAAAACTGAGTCATACTTATATAACAAATACATTTTTACAAATAAAATTATCATAAAATATAAATAAATAAATCCTCCACATTATCTATGAAGCATTCGGTCAGTGGTCTTGGGAACACACTCTGTCAGGTATTTTCAGCTAGCTCCAAAATACTTGCCAAACTTACATTAAATCTAATCTGCAAAATCTTCATTGCCAAACAAATCTAATGGATCTGACACTGGTGATGCTATATTTCTCCTCATTTTTATTATAAATAAAGTAAGGCCAAAATGAAACAACTCATGTCTGACATGCAAGCATGTATGCATCTCAAAACAGTCCTTAATTTTTTTTTTTTTTCTAATTTTTTTTCTGTAACTGTAGACTCACAGGGTGAGACATAAATTAAGTAACATAAACTAGAGGTTAAGTCTGTCTTCAGGCAGTACTTGGATATGCAAATTACATTTTACCATTACTAGAGAATGTCTCCGTTATGTATGTGACCTTTGTTCCCTGAAGGAGGTAACGGAGACATCACATCAGTGACGACATTGAAATCTTGCATCGAGAGACCAATTTACTTCAAATGTAAACTAAAGGAGCCAATGGACATTGACATGTAAATATTGCATCCAGGCGCTGCTGATTACAGCGTGAACATAAAAAGGCAGCAAGTGCAACGGATAACAGATTTTCGCTGAGGCGCTGAGCCGGAAACCCAGCCGCTCAGCAGTCGTTCTGCAGCTGTTGCGACAGGAAGTGGCATCTCCATTCCTTCCTTCAGGGAACGAGGGTTACATGCATAACTGAGACTTTCCCTTTCAGGGAACTGGGATCCCTACCAGAACTCCATGGATGATGCCCCTGCCAGTGTCCTGTGTGAGCCACCTGTGCCCCTTTTTGGTGTAGGTTGGGGCTTGCAACAGGAAGACCAGTGCTTAATTTGTATTTCTGGATTTCGGAGGTGTCGGATCCAGATCCTGCTTCTTTCGGCACAAATTAAGCCCTGAAGAAGATCAGTCACTGTTGTTGTAGAATGGATATCACTGGATACATTTACATGCAATCAAATAATCCATTTGTAATCGGGTTAACAGTTTAATTGGACTGAAAAGCCTTCATGTTAACACCTTAATCGATCCGATTGAGCTTGATCGGAATAAAATTTTGATCCGATTGAAGGGGGTGGTTTATTCCTTTTCTAATATGATCGAGAGTGCATGTAAACACTCAATCAGTTTGAACCACAAAACTGAAAGTATTGCGCATGTACAATTACGCAGAAATAGCATAATGACGAATGATGCACGGAACGAACGGCTCTTTCTAAATGCGTGTCATGTCATTATAAATCTTTCCTTTCACTCGGCAACTGTGAAGTGGAGGAGGACAACCTCCCACCAGTCCTTGTTTTGGATTCTCATTCACAGGCAACCCGCTTTGGGTGCAGGGAGGGGCATTTTACTGTGTGATAAATATTAGCAGCACGGCACACTAAAAAGTGAGAGTGTGACTACATAACTGCAGTATCTGCCAGTGAATCGTCTGTGCTAATGTGCTTTTTCAAATGGAAACCTGTGCAGCTGGTCATGCTCTTCTTCATGGCCAAGGCCCAATGTCTCCCACAGAAGCTAGGTTTATATAGCTCTGCTTAATGAGACTAGATCTTAACAGTTGTGTAACCATGAGACACATCTAAAGTTTTTAGTGCTAAAAATCTGTTTGGTATGACTCTTAATTGTTATAGCCTTTATGTCAATGAAACTGTCACAATGTGAAGTACTACACACACAGTGAATAATGAGATGAATAATAAGCATCTTTAATAATTCACAAGGTAATAATCCACAAAATGAGAGAAGCTAAATCTACACACTCACAACACCAGAACACAAGACTGAAACAGAACTGAACTTAAATAAACGTGATAATGACACACACACACACACACACACACACACACACACACACACACACACACACACACACACTATAATAAACTAAATTAAACAATTTATTTGAGTATTTATTTAAAACCACATAATAATTACTTTACTTAGCCCATGGGTGAATCATATCTTTTTTATTGTTTTTTTATCTACACTTCAGTTAGAGAGAAAATACAGAGGGAATGAGTGAGAGAGAAACCCCCTTTCCCCGATCTCTGATTAAATCAATAATATGGTGCTTCAGCTGAGTTCATGCTTATGGCTAATACAGAATATCAATACCTCTGTCTGCTGCTGAGTTTGTAGACAATAGGTAATGCTTAAGATTACAACCTGCAAATTACTGTGTAATTATACAGAATTTATAGCATAACTTTATTGGTAGCACTTTATTTTACAGTCCTGTTCCTCATACTATGTACTTATTATAGTAATTACATAACTATGTAATAACTAGGTACTAACCCTGAACCTACCCCTAAACCTTACCCTACCCCATGTAGTTACCTTGTATTACCAGAACTTTCTTGGATAAATACACTGTAAAGTACACTATAAGTACATGTAAGCACACGTACTGTAAAATAAAGTGCAACCACTTTAAATGTTATGTTGAATTTACTTAATTTTATTACATCAAGGGGTTGCACTAAATAAATGTATCTACATCCAGATATATTTTTTAAGTTGAGTGAACATATATTTTATAAGTTGATTTTACTTATATTTTATAAATTGGTTGTACTTATATTTTATACACTGAGTTTATTAATCTCTTTCAGTAAGTGGTTGCAATCAATTTATTTTAGCTATATTTAAATAAACTCCCACCTCTGTGATAAACACGGAGATGTTAGTCCCGTCCGAATTGGTACATGACAATCACAGACGTCAGGTGGTAAGAATCAAAACTCAAAAGTAGTTTAGAAAACTAGTCCCGTCCGAATAGTGCTAAAGACTCGTTCTGGACTAGAGCATATTATATTCTTTATAGAGCAACAAATAAACTATTCACTATAATAAATTGTGCTCTATTACATGAAATATTTCTTATTGTGAAATTTCCGGGACTGGAATGAAAAGGTCTTCAGTTCCCACCGTGAACCTGACTGGAGACTCCTTTTGACGCCCGTGAAAATGTGCATTTGTGCGCATGCGCACATAATCAACTTAATATGTTCAAACTGAATTTAATTAATTCAAATGGCTTGGATTTAAAAAAACATGTAATTCGTTTAAAACCAATTAATATTTATTAATTAAAATCAAAAACTAAATTTAAATGGATTAAACTAGCAAACTTTTCAGTGTAGGAATGAAATACTGTCTCTACATGTTTAAAGTCTGTCTGTCTGCAAGTGATCGTACAGGTGCAGATATATTTGTGCAGCTCAGCTAATTGACACTCCAGTGTATTCAGGAGATGTTGCTCTCCTTAAGGACCTCCGCAGAACGAGAAACGAACCAAGAAAAAAAAAATTGTGCATCAAAAAGGGGGAGTTTCAGAACACACCCACTGATTGCGTAACCACCAAGGACCAATGGAATCTCAAAGGTGTTTAGGAGCCAAAGGTGTGCTGTTTGAACTGCAAAAACGATTTTTCGGCCTGATTTATACCGGGGCCTTACATCTTCTTTAACCCTTTAACGCATATGATCACACCGGTGTGATCAGGTTTGGTTGGTCCCTGAGGCGTACAATCACACCAATGTGATTAGAACTTTCAGTGCTTCACGTCATCAACTGCTGATTTTAAATCCACTTTCGTGCTTTGACTGGTGCAGAGCCAAATTGGACGCACAGAGAGCTTGTCATATTATCACAAATATTCAGTGTTTTCAACCATATTATGCTTATTTTAGGTTTCAGATATGTCACAGCCGGGACTAGAACCCGGGTCTCCGGCATGAGAGTCAGACTCACAGTCCTTGAGCCACTTGAGAATGGTGAACCCAACAGTAAGATGCACTTTGGAGAAGTTGAGATGCAGAGAAAAATCTTGAATAAAAGTTCAAGCGACAAAAATCCACAGTTGGAGCAAAAAACTCTTTGTCCAGGACGCAGAGTTGTGGCAGGTCTGCGCCTACGGTTAGCCTGTCGCTGGTCCTGCCGAGCCTTCTTCCAGGTGAAACGACAACGTCGGATGAACTGTTGAGAGGAGGGAACTCCAACTTCAAATTCTTGGTCCGGGAACAGTGGAGGGGCATAACCAAACTGACATTCAAAGGGAGACATGCCCACATAATGAAGGATGACCAAGAAGATGGGTGGTTGGTAGCCATGCACCTCAGAGTAGTTTCCAGATCCTGGTACAACCTCTCAGTTTGGCCATTGGACTCAGGATGGAATCCAGAAGATAAGCTCACACTTGCCCCCAAAAGTTGACAGAATACCCGCCAGAACCGAGAGCAGAACTGAGGGCCTCGATCAGAAACAATGTCCTGTGGGATGCCAAAAACTCGGAAAACATGGTTAATGATCAACTCTGCAGTCTCTTTAGCAGTGGGCAATTTGGGCAAAGGAATGAATCTGCCAGCCTTAGAAAATCTGTCAACAACAACCATAATGATGGTGTTACCTTGGGACGGCGGGAGTCTGGTAATGAAATCCATGGAGAAGTGAGACCAAGGTCTTTGAGGTATAGAGAGAGGATGGAGCAACCTTTGAGGTGAACGATGGGAGACCTTCCCCTGATTGCATACGGGACAGGCGTTAACAAAGGTCTTGGTATCCTCATTGATGGTCGGCCACCAAAAATGTCTATGGAGGAATTCAAGGGTGTGAGTGGTACCTGGTTGGCAGGTCAGGCGAGAGGAGTGACCCCACTGAAGAACCTGTAAGCGAACAGCTTTAGGGACAAACAAGCGGTTGTCTGGCCCTCCTCCTGGGTCTGGTTCCCGGGCCTGGGCTTGTCTTACTGTATTTTCAAGTTCTCATCTTACAGGGGCCACTATCTTGGAGCTTGGGATAATGGGTGATAGGATCTTCTTGGTTACTGCTTGCGTATACTCGAGACAGGGCATCAGGTTTAAGATTTTTCAAACCGGGGCGGTAGGACAGGATGAACTGAAACCGGTTGAAAAATAGAGACCAGCGTGCCTGACGAGGGTTGAGTCGCTTGGCCTGCTGAATATACTCTAGATTTTTGTGGTCGGTGAGTACTTGAAATGGGTGTTTGGCCCCCTCAAGCCAATGTCGCCACTCTTCAAGTGCCAGTTTAACAGCCAGTAACTCACGGTCTCCCATATGGTAATTCCTTTCTGTAGGTGTAAGACGTGTGAAAGGAATGCACAGGGATGAATTCGGTTATCCTCCCCCCTCTGGGAAAGCACTGCTCCAACACCCACATCCGAAGCATCCACCTCTACCACAAAGTGTTTTTCTGGGTCCGGGAGATTAAGAATGGGTGCTGACGTAAAGCGGAGTTTGAGTTAATTGAAGGGTGACTCTGCTTCAGGGCTCCAACAAAACCCAGCATTCTTCCATTTGGTGAGAGCTGATAGGGGAGCCACCAAAGAGCTGAAGTTCAAAATGAATTTGCGGTAAAAGTTGGTGAAGCCAAGGAATCGTTGCACCTCTTTCACTGACACAGGAGTGGGCCAATCCGTGACTGCTTGAACTTTCTGGGTATCCATTTGAATATGGCCAGGCTTAATGATGAATCCCAGGAACTGTACTTGGGTCACATGGAATATACACTTTTCAGGTTTCACAAAAAGGTGATTATCAAGGAGGCGTTGGAGAACTTTCCTGACATGTCCCATGTGTTCATTGAGGGAACTTGAAAAAAATTGAATATCGTCCAAGTAGACGAATACAAACTAATTGAGCATGTCTCGAAGGACATCATTAATCAAAGCCTGGAAAACTGCAGAAGCATTGGTGAGGCCAAAGGGCATAACTAGGTACTCATAGTGCCCAGTGGGCGTGTTAAATGCGGTCTTCCACTCATCCCCTTGTCTAATGCGTACAAGATGGTAAGGGTTGCGCATGTCAAGTTTGGTAAATATGGAAGCTCCCTGCAGTAACTCAAAGGCTGTAGCCATAAGAGGCAATGGATAACGATTACGGATGGTGATTTTGTTGAGGCCTCTGTAATCTATGCAGGGCCGAAGACCCCCATCCTTTTTTCCCACAAAGAAAAAAAACAGCTCCAGCCGGAGATGTGGAGCGACGGATAATCCCTGCTGTGTGGGTCTCCTCAATGTAGTTGTCCATGGCAGCACGCTTGGGAGAAGACAAGGAAAAGATGCGGCCTCTGGGGGGACAGGTACCTGGAAGCAGGTCAATGGCGCAGTCATAGGGATGGTGTGGTGGTAAAGAGGTGGCTTTCTTTTTATTGAAGACTGCCTTGAGGTCATGGTACTGGGAGGGGACTTGAGAAAGGTCTAGGGGATCTTGAGACTCGAGAATAGGGTCAGGGGAACTCTGGACAAAACAGGTAACATGACAAGTGGGACAGTGCCAGTGGACCAGTCAAGATGAGGGCTATGGTGAAGAAGCCAGGGGTGACCAAGGATAACCGGGAATTCTGGAGACTGTATCAGATGAAAACACAACTCCTCCTGGTGTTGGCGAAACAGAGAGGCGAAGGAGAGAGGTAAGAAGTGTTACTTTGCCTGGACCCAGAGGCCTTCCATCCAGAGCAGTAACTGTCAGAGGGGTAGCGAGTGATTCAGAGGGGATCTGGAGACTCCTAGCAAGAGAGAGGTCCATAAAGTTCCCGGCTGCACCTGAGTCCACCAAGGCTTTGAGTTGATGCTTATGATTTCCCCAAGTGAGTGTGATGGGGAGAAACAATCCTGAATTGGAAGGTGGGGCAATGTGAGTAATTCCCGTTACAGTCCTTCCTTGCCTGTACGGGAACGAGCGTTTCCCTAGAGCTCTGGGCAGGCAGAACGGAAATGTCCAGGCATTCCACAGTACAGGCAACACCGCTCCCTTATGCGGCGATCACGTTCTGATAGGGAGATCCGAGTACCCCCCAACTGCATAGGTTCAGGAAATCCTTGGAATGGAGGTAACTTCTCCGTGGGAAGGGAAGTGACGGGGTGTAAGCACAGACCGTCGACTCAAATTCCTCTCCCTCAGACGATTATCCAGCCGCACTGCCAGGTCAATGAGGCTCTCAAGATTGTGGGTAGGCTCTCGTGTAGCAAGTTCATCTTGAAGTGTCTCAGAAAGACCGTTCTGGAAGCATACCATGAGGGATTCATTGTTCCAGCCACTCCCTGCTGCAATGGTACGAAAGTGGATGGCATATTCTGCAGCACTGCGGGTACCCTGTTGGAGAGACAACAAACGTTTAGATGCTTCTCGGCCACTGATGGGATTATCAAAAACTCATTTGAATTCCTCTTCAAATTCAGAATAACTTGAACAGAAAGTACTCTGGGCATTCCAAACAGCTGTTGCCCAAGAGAGGGCCTTGCCAGAAAGGAGTGTGATGACATATGCAATCTTGGCCCTATCTGAAGGAAAGGATGAGGGCTGCAGCTCAAATGTGAGGGAACACTGAGTGAGGAATCCACAGCAGGCACTGGGATCTCCAGAGAACCGTTGTGGTGGAGGTAGGTGGGGTTCTACAAGGGGAGCTGACGTTTTAGGACCCGGAAGTGGAACAGAATCTGCAGTTGAGGCCATGGCTCGAGTAGGGGGCAGACGATCGAAGATCTGACGGACAGAGGTCATGACATCAGACAATAATTGTGAATGCTTAACCATCAAGGCCTCCTGCTGGACTAGCACTGCTTCTTGACGTTGGACTGAGGCCTCATGCTGAGCCACAGTAGTGAGTAGCTCTTGTGTGCTGGGCATCTCTGGGTTCATGTTGGCTTGGTGTTTCTGTCACAGCCGGGACTAGAACTCGGGTCTCCGGCGTGAGAGTCAGACTCACAGTCCTTGAGCCACTTGAGAACGGTGATCCCAACAGTAAGACGCACTTTGGAGAAGTTGAGATGCAGAGAAAAAACTTTAATAAATGTTCAAGAGACAAAAAATCCACAGTTGGAGCTAAAAACAGCAAAATAATTTCTCAAAAACAAAAACTGTCCAAATGGGAATTCCACAAGAAATAATTCAAAAAATTCAAAGAGATCTTGAAGCAAAAACTCCACAAGAGAAGGTCCACAAAAATACTAGAGAAGGAATAATCCACAGGCAAGAGAAAAACTAAAAAAACATCCCAGATACAGAGAACACTTACTCAGGCAACTGGCTTCAGAACAACTAAACACCAAGCAAAGAAGCTATGAGACCAAATTACTTAAATACACACAGCTGAACGAGACACAGGTGACTCTAATAACACTTATTACAAGCAGAGTAAGCTGGTCATGAGAGCATCATGAGGACCCCTAGAGGTCAAAACAGAACATAACAAGCAAAACACTGACAAGATATTTAAATATGCATAAGTACTAGCAAAACATACATTTACAGTTTGTAAACTACAAGCTGATGTCTATGGAAAAGAGTTTCATTAAAGTTTAAGTAGTTTTAATTTTGATTTAAATGTCCTGCTGGCGTATCATCACCATTACAAATAAGCAGTACTCTTAACAGAAAATCATCCATGAGATATGTTTTCTGCTCTGTCTGAATGCTCTAAATAAGGACTTATTTGAGGACTGATTGCTAATTTACCCAGGAGAGCTTTCAATATGTTTATAACGGTGGTAGCCGCCCTAACTTAAATAACTATTTTAAAGAAAAAAACCTTAATCCTGTCAAAAATGTACTTAACCCAGGACAGCAGAAAAATAACCACCTTTTACACGACAAATTATAATAATAATCCCAGACTAAAGGTCATCAAGATATGTATTCTTCCATATGTACAAAATCATAATAACACAGAAAAACTGAAATGGACAAAAAAAATAAATAAAACAAAATAAGAAATGACCACACGTTCCCACCAGCGGTCTCTGGTCTTCGGAATCCTTGCCTGTGGCAGAAACCGACCGCGCCACGCTAATCCACGTTCGCAGATTCGTGTCCACATTCATTCACAAAAATGCCCATATAAAAAAATAAAGTAAAAGAGAGAACAAAGAAAACATTGGAAGAACATCTCATTAAGTTTGTGCTAAATTACCCACATAAAATCAACAGCATCAATCAATCACGCACCAGACATCATACGCATGAAACAGCTGATTGACACGCAGCTGTCTTTCCACCTTAAACCATCACTCATACGGGCTACCCTCATGTGCAAACAAACGGATGACGCCTTTGATTCAGGTACGACACGCTCCCTTTAAATACATCCAGGCCGCGGGTCTGGCAGCTCACGTCTCTGGTGTCGCGGGAGTTCCTCAACGCACCCTTCCTAGACCCACGAGGCCACCAGTGTGCATGCACCCCATGTTTTCTGTTCTACATCAATTTTTCTTATCATTTCATTTATTTATTTTAAATCTTTTTTTTTTCTCACTAAATGTTTTACAAATTTGTGTGTCATTAGCTTGTTTTTGCCTGTAAAGCACTTTGAACAGCATTGATTTGTTTTGAAGAAATGTTGAATAAAATTTTATTGATTTTAAGGTGTCACAGTATACTCATACACTCCATACTGAGTAATATGAATTAACATTATACACTCATTAAAGGGTTAGGATTATGATTAGGTGCAACTGCATAAGTGAATGTTATTACAATGTGCAGCATTTATGAAAAGGACACTGTAAAATAAAACATAACCTTTTATTACACTGTAACATCCTCCCATTTGGATATCCGTGTATCTGTATTATGTATATTTATACATACAGATTTACAAAATTTACTAGAAATCTGCATTTATAAAATGCATTATGGACAACACATATGCACCACGTGCACTCAAAGAGTTCTAATATACCTGGAGTGACCTACCCATTTGCATTCCTATTCATCTTAATGGGATGAAACTGCGTGCCCACACTTTGAATCACATTTGAAATCAGTCCAATGTCACAGGTGGGGTGATGCAGAGACCAGAGAGTTTTAAAGTGTATACAAAACAAGCAACATTAGCTTCTGTGTTTTCAGCAAGCATTATGTGTGAATCATGTCAGACTTCTCTGGGGGTGTCGTGGCCTAGTGGTTAGATAGTTCTAACCTAGGGTTGTGGGTTCAAATCTTGGGCCGGCAATATCATGACTTAGGTGCGCTTGAGCAAGGCATCGAACCCCCAACTGCTCCCCGGGTGCCGCAGCATAAATGGCTGCCCACTGCTCTGGTGTGTGTTCACAGTGTGTGTGTGTGTGTTCACTGCTCTGTGTGTGTGTACTTTGGATGGGTTAAATGCAGAGCACGAATTCTGAGTATGGGTCACCATACTTGGCTGAATGACATGTCACTTTCACTTTATTTGCTGTTATTTGTATTAACAGTGCACAATCACCTCTTTTTAGCGAGCTTAAAAGACAGCACTTTAGATCATGTGTTCTTCTCTGCCCATGTCTCTTCCCCCTTTGAGTAAGTCTATGCTGCAGCTATCTTCCTCCAAGGAGGTTGATGTTAGCACTGATATGAGTGATATGTATATGAGATTGAGGACTCACCATCACAATCTTTTGCATATGAAAAGCATACTGCATTTTAGATTGGTCGTTTCTCCCTGCCCTCGTTATAATTAGGGGTGGGGATTTATGTATGGTTAGTTTTGAAGCAGAGCATGCACAGTCAGCTCTTGAGGGGGCTGGATGTGTTAATTAATAAATTTGTCTGAGGAATGAAATGCTGAATATTTATTCATCTGGCTTTGAAAAGTTTATACACACACACACACACACACACACACATATATATATATATATATATATATATATATATATATATATATATATATATATATGTATATAAAATAATTTCAAGTTAGAGCATGGTTTTTTACCTCTCTTCCCTCTGAGGAGGTTGATGTGGTCAGCAAAATATGAAGAGTTAGTATGTCGGTTTTCCCTGTCTCCACACAGAGGTGTTAAGAGCATGGGTTTAAACATTTTTCATTCCAGCTCATCTGCCCTTTTAAATATATATATATATATATATATATATATATATATATATATATATATATATATATTTCATGGGCTGAATGAGAAGGTTTATGGGGCAATGTCTAAGGTTGTATATATGCCTGTGGGTTATCTGTTCCCATTGCAGCATTACCCCTAAGGCCCCAACATTTTCCAATGCTGGACATAAGTCTCAGGGGCTGCTGGGTGGATCAGCCCTTGCCATGTTCCAGCTCCTCATTCAGGGAGTATCGCTTCTCATATTCCCCCAGTATGTCTGGAGTCAGAGTGGCGCTCCCAGGCCGAAGGCATCCAAGAAGAAATTGAATCTGTGGAACATCATTCTTGCTAGATAATCTTCAACTGAAAGGTCCTGATACCTATGGCACAGCATTTTTGAAGGTGGGCCCCTCTGTGGACGAACAGTGTACACCTCACCATATGGAGCCCGTCTCTCCTCAGTGCCCTCAGGAGACCAGCCTGTCAACCCTGCCAGCCCGGGTGTTTAAGAACACAGCAGTCTCCAGCTATATCGGCCATCTCCTGCTGGTCCTCCACTTCAGGGCCCCAAGCTAGCCGCTCTAAGTACACCAGAGGCCAATCTCAAGAGAATGGTTCCCTTAGTAGGTCACCTGGCAGTGTGGGAGTCCATGCCAAACGTATTTCATTTGGTCCTGCCCCCAGCATACTCCGGTTGTGTCAGTCTAAGTCTTACAAGAAAATGACGGGTCTGAGGACCGTATATTTCAATAGGAGACTTCAGCCAAAAAGTCCTGATGCCCATGGCTCAAGACGTCTAGGGGCAGGACCCTCTGGTGTCTGTCTCTTCTCAGTGCCCTGAGGAGAACATTCCATTAACCCTGTCAACCCCGGTGCTTCAGGGCACAGCTATCTCCAGCGAGTGTATCTCTCAGCTTCCGCCCGGAAACGTAGTAGTCCTGAAAGCCTCTCTACCTCCATGAAGGTCTCTAGAGCAGCTGGATTGTCTGTCTCCTGCCGATCCTCCATTTCATGGCCTGAGCTAGCAGCTCTAAAGGCTCTGGTCATTGAACATGAAGTAGGCACTCTCATGAGGAAGGAGGCCATCGAGGTGGTCCCTCCTCTCTACAAAGAGTCCAGGTTCTACAGCGGATACTTTATTTTTCTGAAGAAGGCTGTTGCGTCCAATTCGAGATCTGTGTTTGTTGAACCATTCATTCATGTGACTCAAGTTCAGAATGCTAATGATCAAACTGGTCATGTCTCAAATCTAGATAGATCTAGATACCACTGTATCTAGATCCGTCTCTGTCAGAAAGAGATGCATTAACGAGAATTCTAGTGTGCTATTTATGGAGGCTATATTTTTTACATCAAGCATTTCTGCAGACTCTTTTGATCTCCTTGATTCCTTTAACCCAAAAGTTCAGAATTTTACTGACGATATTGCTCCTGTAATGGTCAGTAAGAAGACTGGCAGACAGAAATCAGTTTGGATAAAATCAACAGCAGTATAGAGTATGAAAAGACAATGCAGAAATGCTGAGTGGATGTGGCGGTAGACGAAACTTGAAATTCATCTATGAATCACAAAAGCATCTATGAAGACATCTTATAAACAGTAACTTCAACAACAATGACAACCCAACCCCCCCCCCCCAGTCAGATTTCCAGTAAAATGCTTGTTTGCTTCATTCAGTCTTTTCTGAGAAGATCATTAATATCAGGAAGGCAATTAGCACAAGTATGCCGAGGTCAGACGGATTCGGCCGCAATATAAAAAACACGATACTATGTCTATTTTTTAAGCAATTGATAGCAAATTTTTGGAAGAAAATTAATATTCAGAAAGTAAGTGAAATAATGCCATGGCTATAACATTCATCTTGGGGATGCACTCCCACAAATGCTATCAGAAACAACCAACATATCATTTCTGGAATGAGCAAACTCAGAGTATTGCAATGTGAATAAAAATAATATGTTTTTGCCCCTTGTACTGCTGGCAAAAATTATAGATTCAAACTCATATTACTTGGACATTTATTTCTCATTACAAGCTCATTTTAAATTCACACACTGAAACAGTTTTGCTTCTTTCCATAATCTGTCTTTACTGACAGCTTACTTATCAGTGCATACCACTAGCGCATATTAACAACTTTCTCCATTCTATTGAGAGATAATGTACTTACAGAACACAGTTTTAATTCTGCTGGTTAGAAGTAACCTCTCATTAACCTTGTGAATTCAGAGCACACTGTAGCACCTGACCTGTAGCTTAACTAATAAAAGAGTAACTGCAGTAAGTATTTGCAGATATGACATTGGATAGAATCCTGAAGATTGTATTAGAAGCAAAAACACAAGCAGTTAAATTTTGATTTGATTCTGAATAAAATAAAATTGATTTGAGTGGATTTCTCCTAAACAGTGAAATGCTTGCATTAGACTTTTTTGTATGTGTGTCTGATATGTAGTCATTAAAAGATATGACTGATAAAAATAACAGCTGATATCTGATCTGACAATGCACATGCTACAAGATTAAATACAAGTTAAAAACACATTTTAATGTGTCACTCTTTTCTAATAATAATAATAATAATAATAATAATAAAACACTGAATCTGGCTCACTTGATTGCAGTGAATTATATTTTTAGGCACTGATGATGCCTTAATATGTTATCTTGTAAATAAAGTGGTCTTTTGATGAATAGCAATGCTTCTGAAATGGTAAATCTCTTATCCTAAACAGCTTTAGTACCACAATCACTATAGATTCAGGAAAACCTAAAGCAGTGAACTAATGAACCAATACTGGAAGTAGAAATGGATGAGTAAAAAAAAAAATCTTGTTTAGAGAGACCAATCCACTTTGAGTTTAAACTAAATGAGCCAATGCACATTGGCATGCGATGATTGCATCCAGCTGCCACTGATCTCATTGCGAGTATTACTAGACAGCAGATGCAACGCAAACTCAGGTTTTTACTGAGGAGCTGAGCCTGTGATCTGGCTGCTCAGCAGTGGTACAGCAGCTGTGGCGATGGTACATGACGTCTCTGTTCCCTCCTTCAGGTTCCCTTTCAGTCGGTCACTGTCTATGTCATGTCGGTAATGATTGACTTTGGGATCCTACCAAAGTGCCACAGATGCTGCCACTTTCAGTGTCCCAGCCTGCGCCCCTTTTTGGCACAGGCTGGGGCTCGCAACAAGAAGACTTGGAAACACTGGAAAACATTGGGAAAACATACCCGTTCTACTTGAAACAGGAACGTTGCAGAAGCCCCATCCTTCCCAAAGGAGGCTTCGGAAGCATTTACACATATAAACAACTGTTTAGGTGCATATGGATGATTAGAGGTGATTATAACCCTCTTGGTAATGGCAGAAGTCTGTCGGGGAAACACAGGTCTCTGGGGCTGTACAGTGGACATTATACATATGGGATCCACTCATGTCTCTACATATGGAACCCAGCCTTCTACTGGTTATCATGGATTCATTAAATGAGGGCCTGGTGCCGGACATTCTGCAATGTTTGGTTGCAGAGGGGATAGAAGATCTTGATAGCGTCTGCTGTATGGACTCATTGGACTGGTTTAGCAAGCCGACACTAAACCAGGCCTCTCAGAGCTTCTACAGAACACAGGAGGATACTGGCTCCACAATAAGTCCTTAGAATCTAGCTAACATGTTGGGGGTTGCCCAGCCTGCAGCTATACAAATATCTGCAAGCGTGGTGCCATGAGTCAGTGCCCAGGAGGAAGCAACACTTCTAGTAGAGGAAGCTTGCAACCTGATCGGCCACACACCTGGTGCCTGATAAGCCAGGGGGATGGCATCCACTACTCAAACTCTAGGCACGATTCATTGACTGAAAATGCGCGCAGGTCCCCTACCCTCTTTATGAAGGCCAATGCAATCAGGAGCAGAGTTTTCATTAAAAGAAACTTTAGCACAAAATGTGTGCAAGGGCGTAAATTGGCCCTGCTGTAGTGCTCTGAGCTCTGGAGTCAGGTACCAAGAGGGTATAGAGAGGGGCCTTAGAGAATTTAACCTTCTCGCCTCCCTAAGGAACCTGGTGACCAACTCATGCCTTCCTACTGACATCCCTACCACAGGGTCATGATACACAGCAATCACAGCCACATTAACTTTAACCCTGTGAGGTCTAAGGGGGTTTTGCGGGCCTGGAGAAGTTTTGTCATGCCCTAACATTTGTGCTTTTTTCATTTGCTTATACACATCTAAATGGCTAAAGTCTAATGTCACTATAATCAGCACAAACTGGGCTATAATAATATGTGAGCAGAATGTTTGTACACAATAGTGTTTTTGAGAAAACAATGTTTATGTGTGGTTAATGAAAAACTAAAAATTGTAAATCACTTGAATAAGGCCCTAAAACACATACAAAACATTTGTTCCCGGGACTTTTGAGAACTGGATCTTGTTGTCTAGAATTTTTCTTTCAAAATTATGTGAAAATCATCTTATTTACTCACTCACAAAAAACAATATATTGATTAACATTTTCTAAGACAATTTTTGTGTAGAAAGGGTCTATGCTAGAGGGCGTGAACTATCATGCATTATGTTGTGATTTACACCTGAGAAGACAAAGAAGACAAAAGCCTGCATAATGAGCCGTTCAATCAGGTGTGTGAATGAAGAGTTACAAGAAAGAATGTGAGGACAAAATAAATGTATATATTTTTATGTTTGTAGTTTATTTAGAATATATTAAATTAACAATTAATTAACAACTTGTGGGCAGACCAAAGAGGGGTCTGATTGTGCAGTGCAATGATTACTTGGTTCCACAGTTTGGCTAAGGGGTACATAATTAGGGATTTTGATGATGCTTTCAAACTGCCTGCTGGTGAGAGAGGAGGATGAGTGTGCTCCGGTGTTGGTCCGTCTGCAACTCTCCATGCCATTTTGGTACCCAGAAACTGCTTTCTTATTGATACTTTTGGAAACCAGATTCTCCACCTGAGAGAGGTGCATTCATCATCCCCCAAAGAGGAGTTCTCTCTCTCTGGGTCACCCGTCCAGTGGCCTTTGCTCTTCCGCTCACTACCAGGTTTGACTGGGTGGCCTGACTATGCCATGATCCATGGCACCGCTTGCTTGAGGCTGCTGCTGATGCTGTGCTGGAGTTGATGCAGGGGTCACCCCCAGTGATGAGCAGACTAAGGCACTGTGACCAGTGCATGGGTGGAGGCAGCAGTTAGACATGTGCAGCTGTAAACTGCTGGGCTGAAGAGTCCAGTGTGGAACACAGGAACCTTGAGGAACCAAATTTGTTCCCAACCCTCATGTTGACCAGACAGTTCGGACCCCTCTACAAGGGGAACTCCTATATACCCCTAGCTGCACCACCATTGAGAGTAGCGAGAGAGGAGTTAGCAGGTCAGTATCCAACATAAATAAGTGCCTTCCACGTTGTGATAAGCCCCCTCATGCATCTCTGGTAAGAATTGTACCGTGGCGCTGAGTATCAGCACGGGCTACCCCGAAGAACCAATCATCCAAACTTGATGGCTCAGGACATGGTGGAGGTCACCACTTGAGCCCTACCCTCACAGCGGCCTGGGAATGTATTGTCGTCTTTTTTGAATCCAATTCAGGCATTGCTACAGTCCCAGAAGTCAGCGGCACAGCCAGATCTTTCTCTCCACAAAGCTCCAGCTCACCCTCCAATGCAGTGATCAACATCCGATCGTCGGGAGAAGCACCGAAGGATACTGCTGATATGCTCCTTATAGAGGGCCCAACACGTTGCTTTGGCAGCTTAACTAGTTGCGGAGTGCAAGAAGAGCAATGGTATCCCAAGGGTTGGTTCCCTGGAGGGATTGACATCACTGTTACCCTCAGACCGCCTGTGCTACTGCCTGAAGTAGCCCCACCTGACTGCCACCGTGACGAAAACTAGATCTAGGCAGAGGCAATGGAGTTAAGCCCCTTTTGAGGTAACAGAGCTTGGCCTGTAATCCATCACAAACAGTGTAGCCTGATGTGTGCAACCCACTCGACAAAAAAAAAGCTAAATGATGTGATCGCTTGGCTCCGAAGCGAAAAGCTGAGTATGTGTTGCACCTGCTGCCTAGATATACTCGCAGTGCGATCAGTAGCAACTGGATGCAATCATTGCATGCCAATGTGCATTGGCTTATTTAGTTTTTACTCGAAGTGGATAGGTCTCTCTTAGCGAATCCCAATGTTGGTCATTATTGATGCAATTTCAAGAGTGGCCGACTGAAAGGGAACTTTGATTGTGAAATGGTTCTGTGTGTTAGAGTTTAAAGCTCTATATTCCTGTTTTCTTTCTTCTTCTTCTTTTTTTTTTCTGTGACTGTCAAAATTATTTTAATTTCTTTAATGTTGATTTCCTAGAGCTAAAACATCAAACTGCAAGCTGTTAGCACATTTTTCCTAGAGCTCAAACATCAAACTGCAAGCTGTTAGCACATTCCCAACAGGCACTTGATATAAATCTTAAAATGTCTATATATTTTATCTTTCAGATTGTAAGTTTGGTGTGAATCTTTAAAGTTTTTTGTGTGTGTGTGTAGGTGTGTTTTTTTTTTCTTTTTCTTTAGTTTCATATCACTCATGCATCTTTTTTTTGTGTTTTTTTTTATTTTAAGTGTGACTAGCTTAGTTCAGTTAAGGATATTTTCTGCTTTTAAGTACTAAGCAAGCTAAGTGGCAAAAATACTGAATGTTAGATCCATTTGCAGGAGTTCTCAATTATTACTTGGATTTATTTATAAATATGACCAGTAAAAAACATTTTACGTTATCCCATGACTTTTTATCAATTTTTCCTTTGGTGAATGTGGGTGACGATCGCGTGAACCACAGGGAGAGAGAGAGATCCAATAGCAGGTATGTTTCCAAAACAAGGAAGGGTCAAAACCAGAAAACAGTCCAAACAAACAAAATAAAGGAGGATCAGGAAAAGGGAACAGGAACGGGAACGGGAACAGGAGCAGGAACTCAGAAAGCGAGGAATTTATTTCTTATTAAGTTTATTTCTTCCCAGACAGAGAAACAACAGAGATACGTGAACAGAGAAACTTAATGACACCAAAATAAACACATGTGAAGTGGAGGGTTACAAAGATATTTTGCAGGAATTTTTTTAACTGGCCTTCATTATATTCATTTTGTGTTTGTTTTGTTCTATTGTAATTTATGTTATGTCAAATGTTATAATTTATTAATGTTCTTCATTAATGATCTGAGAAGGTAATTGGAGACATAATGTTCATGTTTTATTTTACATGCAATGCTGGTGGAGATTTTGAGTAAATTATCCTGAAGATATGGAATTTGAGGACCTCTGAAAAGTGACAAAAGGTTCTAGTGATAGAAGTAAACAATTTTCATACATAATTTACTTATATCCAGTCATCCTTGTATGTGAATGAAACCCATCCTTCACTGTCATACATTTCTCTTACTTGGCTGTTACCATCATCCAAGCTCTCTAAGACAAATACCTCACCTGCCACTCACACTGTAATTATTGACATCAGTGGCATGGGGATGATTCATTGTCATTATTCTTCTTAAGAGTAAAATGTATATCTGGATAATAACTGTCATTTTGGAAGGGGTTTGGCCAGGGAAACTGCATACAAATTGATACTTAGCAGTCCATCGTGCTGACAGATGGAAATTAAGTTATGACTCATGCGTTCTGTGCAACAAAAGACGTTTAAGGTGAAAAGAAAACCTGAAGATGATCAACGGCCTCAATGTAAACCAGTACCCTCTTGGCTCATTACTGCAGTTGCATACATCCACCACACTATAGCAATAGCCAGATAACTAGTATGTCTTTATATGTCTAAAAAAAAAAAATTGTCTTTAAAAGATGTTTTAAAAAGATTTGCCCTTGTCCATATGAATCAGCTGTATGTACATTCTAACCAATTATTTGTGTTAAATAATTTTGGCAAATATATGTTTGTTTGTCTAGGTAACAGCACAAAAAAAAAAAAAAAAAAAAAAAAAAAAAAAAAAAAAAAAAAACAAGCAGACAAAAAAAATAAAAACAAATTCCCAGTGGTTCAGGGGGCCATAATTACTGATCACATGTTTAAAGTGTTGTAAGCTAAAATCTCAGCAGGGCGTTTACAGTTGAGGCAAAAGCAAACATGGTTCAAGAGACAAACATCTTCTCTAAACAAAAGGTCACCTCCCAGTCCTTAGTAAGTGCTAAATGCTGAAAAATGTATTGTACGCAACATACCCCTTATAGAAAAAAAAAAAAAAAAAAAAAAACTTTACATGCAATCACACATTGCATTGAAATATGTGAAACATGTTAGCCTCATGAGAAAGCGATATGAAACACACATGGAACGTGGTTTGGAACATCGTCATTGTGAAATGTGTGAAACAATGTGATCAAATGTGGACACAGTATAGCTTTGATCTTAAAACTAAGCATTTAAATAATATCTTACAAAAAAATTATTGTGCGGCTGAGTGCGGAGTGACAGCTGATATTCATGTAAGTAGTCTGTTATACTGTTATAAAGATCGAACTTATTTACATTACAAGCTATTAATCAGGAGCCATGGGTAAATTACTAAAAATAACAGTACAGTTAAAGGTAAAATGTATTTGCACTACAAACCAGTGTGTTTATTATTACGATAATACATTAAATGATATGATACCCGATACCAGTTTGCAGTAGTATAAACCAGCATAGCAGATTGTATTTGTAAAATAAATGAAAATGAATGCCTGTGTCTGCTCTATTGTAGGATAGGTACAGGTAGAGTAGCAAGAAAATAATTAGTGGATTTCTAGGAAAATTTGTCAAAAATTTTATATATAATAATAATAATAATAGTCTTTGTCGAACACACTGTAAACGTTCATAGTGCAGGATGAAAAAAGTAAACACTTGGATTTAATAACATGTTGATCATCCACCAAACATATCTTGTAATTGCATATTGGTCCTACACATTGTCAGGGGGAACTGTACACCATTCCTCTGTACAAAACGTTGCAATATTCTTAGGATATCCTGTGTGAATCACTCTCTTGAGGTTATGGCCAACTTACTTGTTTTGCTTTAGCTTTTATAAACCTGTTGGGTGTATACACAATTTCAAGAGAAATATGTTTTTTTGCTATTCAGACCATGCAATTTTTACTTAAGGTTTGGCTGAAGGTAATTTTCTGTAGCCCCTCAGCATTTCCTGTAGCAATTTTAGAAAAAAATAAAGAAAGAAAGAAAGAAATAAAGAAGTTGCTTTCACAGTCAAGCTCTGGAAGGTGCTTGATAATTGCAAAATCACATAACACAAATTGAGTGAAAACCTGAATGAGTAAGAGGAAGGATTTTGAAGTCAGTAAAATATAAAAGCACCTATGGGTGTTTGTGTTGATGTGCTTTTGGTAGCACTGTACAACCGTACCAAACATATTTGATACCCTCACTTGAATATACTCTTTGTATTGCACAGTGGGACATTTCACATACCATTAATCTGGAAAGGAAACTATTAGAGATGACATCTGTGTTCTCTGTTGTCTTTTAGATTTTATGGCTTGAAAATCATCCCGATTGTGAGTTAAAGTAGAATTTGACATGATAGGATTTGCACATTATCACATACAAACATTATCTTTTGGCTTCCATTTCTGTCTCATTGCTGCTTAACTACAGCATGAGGCATAATAAAAGAAAAACGCACATCATGGGCTTTTAATGGTTATGGAAATTTGCCTTATTTTGTTGCCATATGTGTCTCATGGTTGCCCTTTTCATGACTTTCTGATTTACCAAGGCATCTCACCGGAACTGAGTAATTTGGGGACATTTGATATCTTGTTCTTTTTTCATTTTCAATTTCCACCCCTCTGTAATGATAAAAACAAATAGTGTTTTATTTCTTGCAGTAAAATGACTGTTCCATTCTGTCTCTCTTTCTTTCTCTCTCCCCAGCTCATCTGCTGGCAAATGATAATGCTCCTATGAAAATGTGCCAGTTTCTATTTATAGAAGATGGCGGCCTGCCAGACTAATAACTTCTCTCTGACATTTCTGAGAGCTACGAGATTGTCAATTCACTGCTCATCTAGAGGCGAAGCATTTCCTCAGTGCCTTATCCTGAATGGCTGGCCATCGGTGAAACTACGCCAGGGAACTGTGCCTGCTAGCGTTGCCAGGTCCCTTACAACTGCACCTCGCTTACATCACAGAGGACATCATGTCCTCCAGCCAAACCCCAGCCTGTCTGCTCTCTCTTTTGTCCCTTGGCATTTCTATCACACAGTCTGTTCCTGTGTCACTTCCTTTCTTTTATTTTTCTTTTCTTCCTTTTACATATTAATCTCCTTATTTATGTCTTTTTCCTTCTTCACCAGCATCAGAGCCTAAATACTCTAAATATGCTTTGTAACAGCTTTCTTCTGGGCATTCATGGATTTCAGCACTTGCCTTTAGGTTAACACTGCATATGATAAGCTATCAGAATTCAGTATTCCTTTTTGGCCATATAAATAACAGAAACTGCAGCAAAAAATAAGTAAAAAATAAAATAATAATAATAATAATAATAATAATAATAATAATAATACATAAATAAATAAATAAATAAACATGCATGTTCCTGGATGGGAAGAGAAAACCCTTGGATTTAGAATTGAAATATTTCTAAAAAGTGTTTTCACACACACACACACACACAAAATATATAGAAATTCTCTCATTACTCACCCTAAATGTCATTCCAAACCTATATACTGTTATTTTCTCTGTGAAATACAGAAAGATTGTGAAGAATCCTCAAAAGCTTGATCCTATAACATTTTATAACCCAGTACGGTTTGATTGTATCTACAACCAACCTGCAGCCTAGGTATCAAATATGATTTTCTAAAATCAATTTGCAAAAATGTCACCACAGTATGTTTTATTATTTATTTATTTATTTGGAGATTCTCTCAGTTATCATCTGGGACTCAACCAGAGTTATTGGGAGTTCCTCTCTAAGAGAGTACTTTGTGAAGGATGTGTGCAGTGCCACAAAGCACAATCTTCTGAGCCTCGAAAGCACTTGGCTTCCCTGTGATCTGATCCATATAGATCTTAATGAATCTCAGGGCTCCTATCACAACTGGCACTATCTATGTTCTCGTGTTCCAGGATCTGCTGATGACAATTCCCAGGCTCTTGTACTTGAAGAGCAAGTATAAGTACAAATACAAGTACAAGTTCTCTTTCTCCACTACATTGTGGTCTACTGGTATTGCAATGTCAATGAGCAAACACATCTTGTCCTTCTTTTTATGGAAATTGATGTCCGGTCGGTTTGCACCGATGGTCAAGTTGGTAAACACACCCTTGTCCCACATAATGGTACATTTGTTGGTGTTTACTAATGGTTATGGTATATTCTTCAACCACTTGTCGAGCAGTTCAACACCAAGTTATTTGCAATTTGTCCAAATGGATAGAGCTTGCAACTTTGTTATCTTGCTCCTTATAGTCTGTGCCAGGAAGTGTGGTGCAACCAGAAATTATTCATCAGCTACTCTACACAATCTACGTCTACTGTCATCCTGCAGGATGAGGATCTTGTGTTGGTGGTACCTGGTGTTAAGTGCTTGATCCTGGGTGGG